>NC_034593.1:7131063-7169932 GCF_900095145.1 Mus pahari | reverse complement strand
ATCCATTTGTCCAATAATTTCATAAATTCATTGATTTTAATAGCTGATTAGTACTCCATTGTGTAAATTTGAAAAACACATGAAACTCAAAAAGAAGTAAGACCAAAGTATGGATACTTCATTCCTTCTTAGAATGGGGAACAAAACACCCATGGATGGAGTTACAGATAGAAAGTTTGAAGCAGAGCCTAAAGGAATGACCATCCAGAGACTGCCCCANTTGGGGATCTACCCCATAAATAACCACCAAACCCATACACTAGCATATGCCAACAAGAGTCCTGCTGACAGGAGCCTGATAAAGCTGTCTCCTGAGGGGCTCTGCCAGTGCCTAGCAAATACAGAAATGGATGTTCACAGTCATCCATTGGACGGAGCACAAGGTCCCCAATAAAGGAGCCAGAGAAATACCCAGGGAAATGAAGGGGACTGAAGCCCCATAGAAGAAACATCAGTATAAACTAACAAGTACCCTCAGAGCTTTTTGGAACTATACCACCAATCCAAGAAAACACATTGTGGAACTTGTGGCTCTAGCTATATTTGTAGCAGAGGATGGCCGACTAGTCAGTCATCAATGGAAGGAGAGGCTTTGGTCCTGTGAAGACTCCATTCCTTAGTATAGAGGAATGCCAGGACCAGGGATGGGACTGGGTAGGTTGGGGAGCAGGGGGAGGGAGAAGGGGATAGGGGAATCTTGGAGGGGAAACTAGGAAAGGGGATAACATTTGAAATGTAAGTAAAGAAAATATCTAATTAAAAAAAGAAAAAATGAAAAGAAAAAGGAGAGAAATAACACACTGAAGCCTCCTATATTGAAATAATTAAATTTGGAAAATTAGAATTTTGGTCAAAGAACAGACAAAATTAACATAAAATGAACTCAATTTGTGTCTGAATCAGAGAGACGAGAGAGTGCTAACCTAAACCAATGTGGTGAAAGAGGCCAAGGGAAGAAGGCATCTGGAGTTGAAAATCCAAAGGACCCATGAGGACCCATTGACTGAGCCCAGGAAAAGGGCTGCTACAAAGCTTCTCTCTTCTCACTGTGCTCTGCTGACAATGCTCACTGAGCGCAAAACTAAAGCATACCTGGGAGGTAAGAGGGTCCTTTATGATGTCATAATATATCTGTCCCTGAAGATGAAATTGGGAAAAATGGTTCTGGGTCAGGAAAAATGAGCAAGCAGAGTTTACAACCAGGTATAACTAGACATATTAAAAGGCAAATTGGTGACAATAAAGCATATTTAATTATCAGAACTGAAATCAGATTGGGAAATAATTTATTTCAAAATAGTAAAATGGACATACAAAACCAAAACAGAGTTGAGAATCTTGCAATAACAGAATTTAGATAATAAATGAATTATCACAAATGATCTTCACTCTTCTGCCAAACATTGGGAGAAAAGTACCACATGCAGATTAAGATATATATATATATATATATATATATATATATATATATNTATATATATATATATATATATATATATATGTATATATATATATATATGTATATATATATATATATATATATATATATAGTAAAGGCTCTAAAAAGAACAAAACAGGTCCATGACCCTTACAGAAAAATGCCTTCAAATTAATTGCATTAAATGTCAAATGTTGAGTTCACATAGTTGAACAATAGTTTTTGAGAATGGAAAATATAAGTTACCACAGACTTTTAGAGGAAAGGGGTATTACAATTCAACAGCAGGTACACAGTAAGGTCTTTGTGAAAGAGGGAGGAAAGAGATTAGTTGTAGCTGCTAACTGTCACCCTTTGAGTGTGTAATCTTAGTAGATGAGCCAGCATATCCATGAGTTGTCCTGGCTGGGGGTTGTTCTTTGGTCCCTGGCAATATCTGATGGCATATGACAGGCTAAAATCTCTGAAATGAATATCGTGAACAGAGTTTTACTCCAAGCTTAGGGGCAACTTCTGGGTAACTAATGCAGTTCCCTTAGGCCTCAGGGGACAGTGCATCCTATACTGGCTACATGAATATTCTAGTAGCATTATGGTCTAGCAGTCCACATCGATGTTCCTTTTTGATACTAATTCTGTACCTTCTCAAACCACTGATTGTTGTAGCTTAATGTACTAGTCTTGCGTTTGTGTCAGTTTTTTTTTTTTTTAAATCTGTATTATGTGACTGGAATTCTTTAAACTTCAGCTGAGTTCCTGAAGTAGAAATCAGAAGAAATACTATTGACTTCATAGATGCATTAATGATCTTTTCATTGCTATAACAAGTACCTCAGTTAATTAATATGCAGGTTTATCACATATCAGGGTTTGTAATTCTCAGTGTCTGCTCAATTGGCTGATTGCTTTGAGACTATGAACAGTGGCATATCACTGCTAAGCCCTATTCAAAACAGAGTAATTTACCTCATTAACAGAAAGGAAGAGATTGAAATTTCATAATATCCTTATGACATTACATAAGTACCTAATGACCTCTTTGCTGGTAACACCAAGAAGAACACCAAGCTTTTTTGAAACTATGTTTAATGCCTAAATTGTAGTCATAGAGATATGGTAAGGATTCAATGAGGTAAAATATATAGTGAGCACCATTACAGTTGAAACACGGGAAGTATTATAAATACATCAATATTGGCTAATATTTTATTATTTAAGTAAACTCTCCCCCTCACAATATTTTGTGAATGCGTGATTATGCTTTTAAATAACATGGTACAAAGATGAAAAGAGCATAATGTAACAATAAAGCCTTACTTAGTGAACCTGGAGTCTCGGCACACACCATACCACAGCACACTAGCTAGCCTCAGAATAACCTTCTGCCATTAGTTCTGTTGAGACTTGTACTCTCTTAGCCATTTGCTTACCAAGTCTCAAGTTAGTTCTTGTTTACTGCTTGCCATTAATTACTTAATATTTTTTAAATACCCCTAACATGGCAAATATAGTAACTTTATTTGTCCTACACAAAACTCCATGAAGCTAAACTTAAGCTCATCGTGTTTATAAATCCTCAGCCAGGCACACTTCCCTACCTGTTCTCAGGTTACTTAGATTGAAGACACAGGCTAGTTTCATTGTATCTGTTGGGAATACAGAATCTAGGACCTTGGCCATTAAGAATCGTTCTCTTGTGTGAGACAATAGCAGTGTATAGTTGTGTACCCACGTGCCTACCTTGACAGAGCATTCCTTCTCCTTGATCTGGCTAGGTTATACTTCCCGCTGTGGCCATCAAACCTTATAGTCAACATACCTAAGTTCTAATGAGAAAATATTCAAAATAAATCAACATAAGGATCTATTAAGTACTGTCCATGTTTTCTTAATTATGCTGATACTAAAATATTATATTTTCCATCTGCAGTAGGTGTGAGGCTCTAGGGGCCAATGTAAGGATTCATTGCCAATGTAAAAGTGTGAAGAAGTGGCAGGAATTATATGCGGCTTTCATTTAGTGCATAAGGGAAGGTGACCCTTGAAGTCATAATTGCAAGGAGTCTGAATAAGCCACCTTAAATCGGGAAGGTTATCTCAGCTTAATTGTGGCTGTGTTCATTTGAAGTGATAAAAATAGCTGTCCAATGAACACGTTATATGACTACTCTGTCAATTACTGTCTTTGACAGTGCTTGGATATTTTCACTGCTTATTCAGTATTTTGATCATTATCATTTTTACAAATGACTTTTAATAGCTTTATGTTTCTTTGATGGGGTTATCTGAACTTATAAAATTGAAAACTTTAAAGTTTTAAAGTTAGCTGTAAGGATTCTATTGACTCTAAACTGATTCTTTCGATAGAAAACGAAGATTGTATAAAGAATTTTCTCTATATTATGAAATGACGACATTTCACAATTGTGTTCATCAATTAGGGTATAGATCATGATAAAATTTAACAAACCCATTATTTTATATATTATCATTTAATGCATTCAAACTAACATACACAAATAGCTTTAAGTATGAACATAAAGACAAATAATAAGTGGAAAATATCCATCAAGGGATCTGTGGTCCTGAGTTTGGCAGATGGTTCAGTGGGTAAACCCTTGCCATTCAGTAAGGAGAAACTGTTTTGGAAGCCCAGAACATACATATGTGTCTCTAATATCTGTGGATATATACTTTTGTTCTTATGTTCATCCCAAATGTTCATTGGGTAAGCTATAAAGCAGAAAAATCAGTCAAAAACTAAAGTGGCAACTAATGAGAGAAAAGATATTATGCCAACCTTGACTTTCTTGTTCTCCTGAATGTAAATGTACACAAATCTACCACAGACACACACAAACACACTCACATACCACATACACATAAACACACACTACACACATATACACAAACACATACAAACACACACCTACATATCCACCACAAACACACTCATATACATGCAACTATTTTAAGAACTATATTTATTCTGCATCTATACATATTTCTTTGTTTTTTTTAATTTTTATTATTCTTACAATCTTGTAAGTTCACTTTTGAATGACTCTATATTTGGGGTTTTGGTTTAGTCATTGTTTCTTCTTCTTAGTCTGGTTACCTTTGAGTGTTTAAAAATGAAATAACATCAGTGTATGATTTATATTACTTATGTTTTCATAAGGGCAACCATATTTTGATAGAAGTTATATCATCTTTAATCAGACTTGACATTCCTGTGTACCATCAAATCTGCACACTGTGTGTTTGAGAGTGGCTCTCTCTCCAATTTTATTATCATTTCCTTTCTATTGTGTGTCCTAGCAAACTTAACCCAGGCATGCATTTTCTATACTCTGATGAAATCCATCAAGGCTGCCACTCTAATTACACATAATATGATGCATTTTCATTATAATCTCAGGAGAATATTTTCTCTAAAAACAAGTTAATAAACTAAATCTTGGCTCTGCTTTCTGGGAGTCACTGCTGACATTTCTAAGGACATGTCTCTGGCTTTTGACCTTTACATCCCTATTGAAGTAATCAGTTTGACTACATGAAAAAATCAGATTCATCAGTGATGAGTGTTGTTAGGTCAGTTATTGGACTCAGTGAATTTCGCTGTTAAGAGTTCCACAATTTGAAAATGAGATTGATCTAGAGAAGCATATCAAAACCATAAGCAATGGCCAAATACAGTTCATGGTGATTGGCCAAGTTCCTTACTTCCTCTGTATATTTACCATGCCCTGGTATAGTTGTTGATTCTATAAAGGGGGAAAAATCAAATATTTTATTCAAGGACTTACTCCTATCTCCAAAGACAAATAAAGGACAAGTGCATTTAATAAAATAGCAATCTAATATTGATAGAAAGGTATCTCAGCCTCTACTACCTCAACAATGAAGTAATGGCCTGTGTGAGTCTCAGAGTTCCATGCTCAGCATCACAACAACAAAGAAAATTGACTAAAGTTACTGACTCCTTCGATATAAGGACTTTTGTTTCATCTTTGACCATGATTTATTCATTTTGCTTGCCCATTTGTCTTCTTAACAGATTTGAAAGGCAATTGTGCAAAGATGTTGAGGTTTCAAGGTATCCAACTTTATAGGATTTGTGTACCATCTGCTAAGAACAAGCAGCTGGGAGTCCTACATATATTAAAATTACATTCTAACTCTCCAATGCCTTAAGGTAATCATTTCATAAAACACTGTATTCTTCATTTTCATTCTGATGCATTTTAAAGTACCTTTCCTCTCACTGTGACCTGCCTGTCATTGAGCAGGTGTGTTCTCCATAATGAGCATACTCACAACTCATGTTCATTGCAGTTCAAATGACTGTCTGATAACTGATGACTGTGAGTAGACATTAAGTTTTAATTAACTGAATGGGATAATCAGATATGGCTAAGCTGAGCAATACTTTGATAGAAAATAAGCAATTAGTTTCTGGGTAGTCATTTTTAGTCTTTTATTTATAATCTATCAATATAATATCCAAAGCCAAAATAGAAAGTATAAAATGCAGATGTAATAAGAGTAACAGTTTTGTCTGTCTGCAAGTTATGCTTCCTGAAGATATTACAGTTTGCATCAATACCATTATTAAGTCAATTTAAAAACCAGTATAACATACTAGCACATATTAAATTCATTCACTAGATTTCTTAACTGATCTATAATCTATTTGTAATACTTAGAATTTAAATATTCACCTTTTGGTGACTGAAGATTTCATAGTCTCTTATCATTTTAATATTTATATACATGCGATTAGTAGGACAGAAGATACTGTATAGCAAAATAAAGACTGTGTAAGCCAGCCGAGCCTCAGATTCAAAGAACTCTTCCTGCTTCCACCTCTAATGTTATGGGATTACAGATCTGTACAACACAATGCCCAATATTCTACCTATGACTTATGCTGACTCTGCTTCTGCCACTCATGAAAGGTTTAGAGGATACTCGTGATCTCAGTTTTCCACTAAGATCAGGAGGATGAGAGGCTTCATCCTATTCAGGATTTTTGATTCTAGTGCTTTTTCTCATTGGGTAATATAATTTTATTTAGCCATGATAATATAGAGGAATAACTTGTATTTTATTTCAATTTCTTCTAATGTGCCCATCTCTAACATCTTAGGATGTAATATAACAAGTAGAGTGGGCTTCTGGGTGGCTGAGTGATAAGGGCAAGTTGGTAGATGCTTCATTAGCATTCAGGATACCCTCAGATTTGGCCAGCAGTACTATATAAATAGGGTGTAGTAGTACATACCAGTAACCTCAGTACCTAGGAAGTAGAGGTAAGAAGATTAGAATTTCAAGGTTATCCTTAATTATATAGAATTCAAGGCTAGACTGATCTACATGAGACTTACCAATAAAATAAAATAAAATAAACAGTCACATCTGTCTTGTTAAAAACCTCTTAAAAATTACTTCTGAACTCTATACACCCTAAGACCATCTTCCATTGCATACCATGAAAGATTCTGAAGATATGTGCTAGAAGTTCTACATACCTTCAAGTTCCACTCACATTTTCAATAGTAGAACAGCTACTTGGGCCCTCCTTTTAGGGGAGAGGACACATCTCAGAAAGTGCTTTTGGTGCCACTAGGAAGGTGTCCATGGTTTTAGAAGACTGAAGGATGGAAGTCAAAATAGAAACATTTTCTTGTCTTTCTAGACATTCTGTCACAAATCAATGGGAGCAGCTTGACTGAGAGCAGATCAGAGCCTTCCCTAAGTTTAACCAAATAGCACTTCACTAAGAATTTCACTTCCCTTTACTATTCATCATACAAATACAAATGACTCCAGTATCTCTCATTCATACCAACACCTTTCTCTGAGCCTTCTATACAATAATATTCTAAGTGGAGATCTATCCTTGTCTTCACATACATAATAAATCCTGCCTTTCATATCAATAAACAGCTATACAATTTCTGAAAGAAAATCTTCTTAAATTCAAAGTCTAAATATTTTAGGTGTAATGAGAAACTATTCAGTATCATTAATTTATGTGAATAAGACTCTCCAGATAAGATAACTTTACTAAATGAAGGACCTTCTAGTTGAGAGCCCATGTTGGGATAACAAGCAGAGAAATCAAGATTTGTAACATAAGATTCTGAAACTTCCCAGGGAAATCATCCATGTAACATTCACACAATACTTTCTCTAGAATGCAAGGCTGCCTTTCCTAGGGTAGGGGCAGTGCTGTAGGTTGATTATAGCTACTATTTAAACATATTACTGAGTTACAATAATTTCAAAGGTTCAAAACCTTAGTGACATTATCCTCCATCAACCATTCCCGAGGTACAGAACTGAAAAAGGCAAATGTTTATAAATATTTAAGAATGTCAAACTTTCTTCAGATTACAAAGAATACTGCATGCTCTATCTCTTAGCAAACTCACCACTGTTGAACATATCACCTGTATTCTGAAAATTGAAATATGGTTATGAATTTGCCTTTTGGAGTTCAATAACTTTGTCTTGATTTTCTAGATTTTCTTTAACCGTATTATTATTAACTAGCATAATACCTTTCATCAGCCTGACAATCTACTCTCTCTTTGCTTGTAATATTATTTGGAATTATGTTAACATGTTTAAGGTCCAGTCTATACAACCCTGTGACACCTTCTCACTTTTGGAGTTTCTGTTGGAGACTGCTGCTTCTGTACTATCATAGCAATTTAGTGGCAATTCTAATTTGCCACCAACTAAAAGCTGCTCCATTTCTTTCTTCTTTGAACCTACAAAGAAATTTGCAAAGCAAGAATAAGTAATCAATAACTTTTTGTTGAGATAATTAGTAAGGCTCCTGGCTTTTAGGATGAGGAAGTAAGAACAGAGAAGTGAAACATTCATACAAACCCAAACTGAGAACTCTTACATATTTTTGTCATGATGCAGGCTCAAATCTTTAGAAAAATATACGACTATTTCATGGATATCATTTCAGTCTCCTTTCTTGTTATGACAAGATATTCTGACAATTGCAACACAAGAGAAAAAGGTTATATTTCCAAGTTAGACCACCATTTCTGGGAAAACATGTTGAAAAGAACTTGAAGCAGCTAGTTACATTACATCCGTAGGAGCAGAGAACAGTAAATGAGGGTATGCATTCTCATATTAGTGTAGCTTTCTCCACTCTGAATTAAGCACAGAATCTTCAGAGCAGGAAATGAAGCTGTCCACAGTGGTCTGGTCTTCTCACCTTAACAAACATGACATAATCAAGATAATTCCCAACAGACGTGCCCAGAGGTTAAGTTAATCTAGATCATTCTTCACTGAGACTCCCTTCCACATGATTCTAGAATGTTTTAAGATGAAACTTAAAACTAATCAACACAAATACATAAAGTGACCATGGATAAAGTACTTGAAATATGGAAGATTTTTTTTTTAATGTTGGTGAATTGGTGGTATGTATATTCAGTCATAGTAGCAAAATGGATTTCTTGTAATAGTCATCCTCAGAAAGAATGCCATGTAAACTGCAGCCAATTAAGTACAGAAATACATTTCTCAAGAGTGAAAGAAATCCCGAGAATCCAGAGGCAGCCTAAAGAAAGGGTACAGTTGGAATTGCCCTTGAGGCGCAGGCTAGCAGACCCAGAGCCCTGTGCTTTCTTCCAAGATGCTCCTTTGAAGTCGATACCCATGAGACCTCACTAGCTCTGTGAAGAGGTGATAGCTGAGAACAGATTTCACTGTTAGACAGAAGAAAACAGTGTCCCTTGGGTACTGAGATTTGTGTTAAACAAGACATGAATAATTTCCAATCCCAGAACAGGATCACTGAATTTTAAAAGGAACATCTCCCTTAAATATAATGAAAGGATTAAACTATTTAAAAACATTCTCTTAATATATAGTATGTGTGTGTATGTGTATTTCCTTATACTTTGCTCATATTATATATATATATATATATATATATATATATATATATATATACTGAATATTTATATACTTTCTTTTTCAAAAAAAGGAATTAATATCTATGTGTTAAAAGAAAGATTTAAATGATCATACAAAAAACTCTGGCAAAGTTCTAGGGAAGAGCGTCTGTCTAAAGGAGACATTTTAGAACTATGATCTAGGTAAGAGTGATTCCAAAGTAAAGACTCAAGGAACAGAAGGCATCATGTACAAAGATATTAAAGCAGATGCAAAAATATAAAATAATACTGGAAATTATAATGCAGTCTCTAGTTGTGGATAGACAAATTGCAAGGCAAATAAGAACTGGGCAAACAGGCATGCTGAAAGAGAACGAAGGGTGAGGAAATCAGTTGTCCCAAGTGTATTGTTACATGGTGGGCAGATGCAGTTATGCGTTAACACATGCTATGCTGCTCTGGAATTAAAACAACATAAAATCACATTCTGTCTTAATTTGAACTGTTAAAGAGGACTAAGACAATTTCTTTTTTAAGGTATTTTTATTAGATATTTTCTTCCTTTACATTTCAAATGCTATCCCCAAAGCCCCCTATACCCTCCCACCACCCTGCTTCCCAACCCACCCACTCTCACTTCCTGGCCCTGGCATTCCCCTGTACTGGGGCATATGATATTCGCAAGACTAAGGGCCTCTCCTCCCATTGATGGCCGACTAGTCCATCCTCTGCTACATATGCAACTAGAGAAACAGCTCTGGGGGAGGGGGGTACTGGTTAGTTCATATTGTTGTTCCTCCTATAGAGTTGCAGACCCCTTTAGCTCCTAGGGTTCTTGGGGGTCCACAGCCATCCCAAGACTTGAGTGAGGGTCTCCCTCCAGGAGTCTTTCAGCAGGAGCTAAGAAATTAGTGGTGATTAGAAAAGACCAGCATCACTAAGGTAAAGTCTACGAAGTGTTTTCTTAGAGCACAATGAAGCTGTGTTCCAGAGACAGCCAAGGTTGTACCTCATGCTGCAGCTGTATTTGGTAATGTGTAAGAGACACCCAGGTGGTACTGCTTGTAAAGGCATGAAGGAGTCATGAACAGTACTGTGAGAAGCCATGAACGGCCATTTGCAACAGCCTCAATTACAGTTGACAACTCAGGACTGAAGGGGTCATGCAAAGGATTTGAGCCTCAGCACCGTGAAGAGAACCTATGAGAGGCTACTAGTGAAGCCTAGCTGCAGCAGAAGTCCCCAGTGTATTGGATATGTCAGTACTGTGGGATGATCTCCAAGAACATCAGTGGAGTAGATCAACCTGAGCTTATAGTGCTCAAAAGGGCAGAGTTGGAGAAGTGACACAAGCCATTTGGAGTAGCCAGGAAATCATTGAAACAAGAAGCTATAACACTGAATTTGCCTAGGAGACCCCAAGATGTTTGAGATGCCAGAGCCATGGTCTATTTGCTGAGGAAAGCTGCTAACAGGGAGTGGAGCCAGCCCAGGAAAAAGAAGTTTGTTGTAGCCAACAAAGATAAAAAAGAAGCTAAAGATCTGAAGACTGCTTTGGCATCAGTCATGGAGATGCAGAGTTTGGGGTTTTCCTACTGGTTTCCTGTCTTGCTTTGGGGATTACAGTTAAGTGATTGGATAAATCTCAGAGAGACATTGAATTTTGGACTTTTATTTAACATTGATAAGACTTCTGTAGGCTATGGGCACTCTGAAAGTTGGACTAAATGTATTTTGCACAAAGCTACATTTAGGTATGGCCCCCATAGACTCATATGTGTTTGAACAAGCCTATGGGGTCCAGAGAATGGAAGGTGATATTTAGTATATGCTTGGATCAAGGAGTGGTGCTATCAAGAGGTATGGCCTTATTGGAGTTGTTATGTCACTGCAGGTGGGCTTTTAAGACCCATGTCCTAGCTGCCTGGAAGTGAGTATTCTGCTAGCAGCCTTCAGATGAAGATGTAGAACAGTCAGATCCTCCTGCACTATGCCTGCCTGGACACTGCCATGTTCCTGCCTTGATGATAATGAACTGAACCTCTGAACCTGTAAGTCAGCCCTAATTAAGTGCTGTCCTTAAAAGAGATGCCTTGGTCATGGTGTCTGTTCACAGCAGTAAAACCCTAACTAATATTCCAGAATTCTATCAATTTTCCAGTACACTGAAGTTGAAAGTAGATGGGCTGCAGCCAGTGAGATGGCTGATCATGTAAAGGCTCCTGCAACCAAGACTGATGACCTGATACATCACCCACATGATAGAAAAAGAGAATTTATTGTTGCAAGGTATTTTACTTCCTCCAAAGATTCACCCTTATAAACAAATACATAAATGTGGAACAAAAAAGAAGTGAGTCTTTATGTGTAATAAAGATAAGATTCTTGTAACTTTAATATTTTTCAAAGCCCACTTTTCTTGATGGTTCTTAAATGCTTTTACCTCCCTTTTTGCCCAGCAACTACCAGACTTATGGGGGAAAAAAAGGATTTGGGGGAAGTAGACCTGTTTAGAAATGGTTCTCCTGATCAAATCTCATCTGCATTGTCAGGAAAGCAGCAGTTCTGTTCATAGGACAGCAGTGGCAGCTTGATCCACTTGCAAACACCTCACAGATATACCAGCAGTCCAGTTAAATAGTGTCAGAATAGCAGCAGCCTTGGCACAACCTAGAAGGAACAACCAGGCCTCAGCCAAACTGGCCTGAGTTAGCAGGAGAGATTCTGACAAGCAGGAACACCAGGAGAAGTTCTTGAATGTCCCTCTCAGTGGAGGGAAGATCAGGGAAGATGTGAGACCAAGAACCATTGCGCAACCCGCTCTATCAGCAAGCTCCTCTCACAGTCTGTTGAGTCCTGTTTATTCTCCCTCTAAACAACACATATCCTCCACTGGTCGTGCCTCACCACATGTCTTGCCTCTGCACGTGAGTCTGTCTTAGCAAAAGGATCCATGAGTCTCTATCAACTGATGTCACTCTGCCAATATGCCCAAGTTCCAGGAAGTGGCAAGAACCCCCAGCACAGCACAAATTTTTTGGTGCATTTCTCTTTATGTAGTCCTGACAAATGGAGCTCATCAAAGCAATGTAAGGTGAGCCAATACATGGGTGTCCTTACCGAAGAATCCCTCATCACGTGTCCTTTCATGTGCTTGCTTTACCAGAACATCTTTTCACCTGTATCTGCTTCACTGAAACACTCCTTCATGTATTTACCCCAGCAAAACACCATCCAACACAACTGACTACTCAAAGAATCCTTAACTTTCCACTTTAGATTCTTTTGCAACAAAATCTAGAAAAAGAAAACAAACAATTCTGACATCATCACCTGATTTATTAAAAGAACATTTACCTGAATATGTACAAATAAAGATAAACCTTTTCAAATATTAAAATTTCCTGTCATAGTGAAAAAAATTACAAAAATAACTCAACAGTAGATTGTGTTTCTGTCTTTCCAGAAGTTAGAAGAATTAACAGACAGAACAAGAAGCTTCCTCGAGGACCATTATATAACTGTTTGGCATGTAGTCATTTTATTTTATCTTATTTTATTATAGTTTATATTTTATAGTATTTTATTCATCTCTCATATAATATAACCTGAGGGCAGTTTCCTCTCTCTCCACTTTTCCTAATCCCCACCACCACCAGCACTACCTTCCTTTTCTCTTGCATCCACTCTGCTTCAGTTTCTCTTGAGAAAGAGCAGGCTTCACACGAATATCAGCTGAACATGCCATAAGGGTACATAAGACTAGCTGCAAACACCCATATGGAGGCTGGATAAGAAAACCTAATAGGAGGGTAAGGGTTTCAAGATCAGGCTAAAGAATCAGAAACAGCCCCCTGACTCCTGCTCTTAGTCCCACAAACACACCAAACTAAACAACCATAGCATATATGCAGAGGACCTAGCTCAGACCCATAAAGGCTCCCCCGATGGTTGTGTCAGAGATCCCTGTGACCCCTATGAGGCCCAGTTGGTTGATTCTGTGGGAGTGATCTCTTGGTGTACTCTATCCCCCTGGTTCCTATGATTGTTCCCCTCTTCTGTAGGGTCCCCCAAGCTCTGCCTAATGTTTAATTGTGGGCTTTTTGCATCTGTACCCATCAGTTGCTGAAATACAGAGTTAAGACTAGTGCAATTGGAATAGTTCCCTTGGTTGATTCCTACAAAATATATCCCACAGAAAAATACAGGACCCAGTTACAAAGTGGCTAATTTACAAAGGCAGATAACAAACTCACAGTATGCACATGTGAGGAAGAAGAAGTGCAAGAGAGATTTAACTTTAAGGACAGATAATACAGTAGAGGAGTGAGGGCACTGTAGCCATCCATCAGAAAGCACAGAAGATATACTATTTCATAGTAACTAAGTGCAGTCAGGAATATTCTTTCACAGTACATAATTACCTAAATATATTTTATAAGAGTTGCAACAAAACTCATGTGTTCATTTCTTAAATTACAGCCATGTGATAGCTACTTAATACTTTAAGTTGTCATCAGATAGTATTGATTGGATAAAATGCACTTTCATGTTTATTTGTTCATCTTTCTTCTTATTTTAATAGACATTTCTCTAAAACAACAGTACGAAGTGATGGCAACCTATAAATCACAGAGGTGCCTGAAGTACTGGAGCCTGCCCTCTGCCCTCAGTTGTTTTGCCACAACTCTTGAGAGGTGATGGAAGTTCTGGCCTGTCAGAACTTGTTCTTTGTGATTCCACCGACAGTATTGACAACTACTCTTCAAAGATTTTGGTTTTCTATTTCTTAAAATTCTCTAAATTTAAAGGTAAATAAATTTGCTACATTAAATTATTTCCATTAGAAGTAATTAGACTATTTTCAATGTTCACTACTCAACCATTCATCTTCATTTGTAATTACTGAATACTGTTTATATTGGCATATGTTCTTCTATCTTGTAAATTCTGTCTTGTGTATGTGAACATGATATGTGTGTGGACACATGCACCAAGGCTCATGGGTGGAGGTCAGGAGACAACTACATAGACTCCTCGTCTTTATTGACCTTTCCGTGTGTTCTAGGAAGCAAACATGGGCTGTCAGACTGCTGCAGGAAGCACCTTGCCCACCAAACTCTCACCTGCTCTCAATCTGCAGATATTTCTGAGATGAATGCACTATGACAGGAAAAGCCAGTGAAAGCTTCTTCAGAGCTCTGGTATCAATTGCTCTGCTCTGAACAACCGAGTCTGCTTCTCTGGTTCAATCAAAGCACCGCTTTTCCTTTATTTTATTCTGCTGCCTACATACAAATTCCCAGATATAATACTCTTGGAAGTATACTTAGATATTCATATTCATCCCCCTCATTTGATTTTGAATCTTTAGTCATACTTAAAGGGATTAAACTACAGAATTTTTCAGCCAAGTAAATGTTAAGATATAAGAAAGCATACGGAAACAGATAAAAATGCATTTCTCCCTTCTCTCCTTTTTCCAACCCCATTTTTTCACCACATACCATATTTCTTTGAAGCAAAACTGTTATTCAAAAATGCAAATTATTTAGTTTTTTTAATTTCATGCAATGATTAGAGAAATGAAAGAAATTTACAATAAAAGAAAGCTTCAATAGTGTCCAAGTGATGGATTGAAAAGTAAACTATAATCAATTCAAACTGCATAAACATCTATTTAAAAGTTCTCTAATAATAATAGAAACAAAAGTATAATCAGCAATGGCTCTCTCACTGAAGTTCCTAAAATTCTTTGAAAAGATAACCATTGTTCTTCCACTCACTGACATGTACTTTTTGAACTTCAAACACTTAGTCTTACATTGACAGGTTACCACAAGGAACACAAAGAGAGAAAAGGGGACACAAAGAGAGAAAAATGAACAGCCGACAACACAAAGCATTACACCGTATGGTAAATTTATGGCTTTAGAGGAAGGCTTTTAAAGCAAGAAGATAGATCTTTAGAATTACTTCTTAAAAGATGTTTTAGAGACGGCAGAGAGTTAGTGGAGGAAGGATGTTATCAGGAGGAACTGTAGAGGATATTCCTTCACACTTGATAGGCTGAGCAAAGACCGATAGTAGAAACTATACAAAGCATGCCAAGAGAATAATGTACTATTGTCCTTGCTCAGAGGACAGTGTGTATCTGGTGAGAAAGCAGGTTCTTTATGTAGCATTTTAGACCATGAGTTTAAGTTAAAAATACCAGAGAGAGGACATGTCATCTAATTCTCAAGCCATAAGATGCCATTGAATATACAGTAGCAGTTTTGTGACAAGATGACAATTGAGCTATGAAGATGTTAGGTGGGGAGGATGGTAGGCATATAGACTTATTATTATCTTGAATGACAGACTGTATATTGCATAGATTGTTCATCAGTGTTAGCATGAGGTAAATTACTAGGTAATGAATCATGAAAATGAATACTCTGTACTTCGTTCTTCTAGCTTCTGATTTCCGGCAGGGAGTGACTGCTCATAATTTGCAGTTAACAATGTATAAAATGTAATATTTTAAGAAACATTTATATAAAATCTGGCTAAGAGTCAAGTCTTGTAGGAGTCATATGTATGTACAATGTATATTCAGAGAAAGCCATATAAGAGGGAAATGACTACAGCCTTAAGGACTAATGTAGTTTCAATTCCTGTGGGAAAGGAAGCTTGCTCACTGGAGCCAAGCCTGATATCTCTCTGTCACAGTCAAGCACCTGTCCATTAACTTCAGAGACTATAGACAGGTGTGTGGATGCTGTGTTTACTATTTAGCTTAAACTTCCCATTGCTCCAGGTGCTTCCACTAAAAACCTGCAAGAGGATCATTCCAAAACAGAAAGAAGGATCAAAGGCTCAGAGTCAGCTAGATGAAAAGCACATTCAATTTGGTAAATTGAAAAATAACTTCTAAAGAAGTAGGACACAATGCACTAAGGGTGAGAAATGGAGTAGAGACTAATAAATGATCATTTCATTTAACATGCTAGGCATTTTTTATTATCTACATTATTTTAACTAGTGACCACTTTTTAGAAGCATAATCTAGTCAGAAAAGCTTCTGAAAATAAACAACACAGTTTATTATTTTTGTTTATTTTTTCCAATTTTTATTAGGTATTTACTTCATTTACATTTTAAATGCTATCCCCAAAGTCCCCTTTACACGCCCCCCCCCCGCTCACCTACCCACACACTCCCCCTTCTTGGCCCTATACTGGGGCATATAAAGTTTGCAAGACCAAGGGGCCTCTCTCCCCATTGATGGCTGACTAGACCATCTTCTGCTACATATACAGCTAGAGACCCGAGCTCTGGGGGTGCTGGTTAGTTCATATTGTTGTTCCACCTACAGGGTTGCAGCCCCCTTCAACTCCTTGGGTACTTTCTTTAGCTCCTCCATTAGGGACCCTGTGTTCCATCTGATAGCTGACTGTCAGCATCCACTTCTGTGTTTGCCAGGCACTGGCATAGCCTCACAAGATACAGCTATATCAGGGTTCTTTCAGCAAAATTAAACAAGACAGTTTATATGCAGACTAGAAAAGCAGAAATACACACTGCTAAATTCATCACTTGTTTATTGCAACCGTGATGAAGAGGAGATAATGGAATATTTTGTGGACTTACAACCATTCACCAAAGGTTAATGTAATACCTGGGGATGGCATATCAACTTTGAGCTTGATGACTGACTCAATGTTAAGTCGGGGCCATGTGAGGGAATGGGGGAACCAGACCAACTTCAACACATCCCTGATGTAACAAACCAGAACAGTCCATGCTTTAAAGTACCCTATAGACCATGCCACAGAATCTTTCTAGAAGTGTGTCCCAAGTCCAACTAGTTTGTTCATAAAATAAAATTAAATTAAAAAAAAACATTATTGTGCTCTGTGTAAGCTTTAAAAGGGAAAAATCATATTTGCCTCATTTGTGACCAATAGTTACTATTAAAACTAAATATCACAATAAAACGTAGGAGAATGAGAATGATGTCTTTTCTAAACTTTCCACTTTAGGGATTCAAGTAGAGTCTCACTGAGGATTTTATTCTCCATTATGAGCACTTCCTTGGATGTAATTTACCCTCTGAATACACTGTAGTTGTAAAGGAAATGCACATGTATGAAGATCAAGATCACATTATTAGTGAAATAAATCTTAGACAGTAGTATGCTGAGGCTTCCAGGCAACGGGGCTCCCTTATTTCTTTTCATCTCTACCTCTCATCTCAGTCCACTTGAACTGGAAGATTCACCGCTGATTTCTTCCCCAAGATAAAGGTGAGAGACTGAAGGCTTGTTCCTACTGCCTCAGCTTCTTTACTTCATCCTCAGAATCATTTCATGATAGCTACTCTCATTCTCTCTCTCTTTTTGTTTTGTTTTGTTCTGTTCTGTTCTGTTTTTTGAGACAAGGTTTCTCTGTGTAGCCCTGGCTGTCCTGGAACTCACACTGTAGACTAGACTGGCCTCAAACTCAGAAATTCTGCCTCTGCCTCCCAAGTGCTGGGATTAAAGGCATGCATCACCACGCCCAACTGATAGCTACTCTTGATAAGCAGTTTTACATATTACATATGCTTCTCAGTACATAAGTGACATTTGGTAGCAGTCTTTACGCAGTAGATCACGCCAAGAGTCTTATAAGAGTTAATCTGCTTCAAATGACAGAGGTAGGGAAATATGTGGCTGTATTTGAAACTCTGACACCCATCCTACAATTTTATTTCTTTTTAAATAGTTCATTCATTTTAGTGGGTAGGTGTGTACCTTTTGTCTCTGTCTCTCTGTCTCTGTCTCTCTCTCTCTCTCTCTCTCTCTCTCTCTCTCTCTGTCCCTCTTTATCTTTCTGCCTGTCTCCATGTCTGTCTGTCTCTCTCTGTCTCTCTGTCTCTGTCAGCCTGTCTCTGTCTGTATGTCTCTGTGTCTCTATGTTTCTCTGTGTGTCTTTCTGTCTCTTTTTGTGTGTCTTCCTCCCCATCCCTCTGTCCTTCTCTCCCCCTTTTTCTCCCCTTCACCGCCCCTCTCAGATTATTAGGGATTGTATGGATTACCCTGGAGTCAGCATATTCAGTGGTTGTGATCCTCCTGAGGTGGGTGGAAAAAAAAAACATCCTTTGAAGAAGTAGAATGTACTTTTAATGGCTGAACCCTCTCTCTAGTCCAGTTTTAGTTTTTCATTATTAAGCTGTACTGAATCATTTATCTGTCCAAACTGTGCCATGCAACATAAAATATTTTTTGATCTATATAACACATAAAAGTTTTTGAGCCAAAAAAAGTATTGTCAGCTTTACAACTTAAAATAAAACATATTACCTGCTCCCACTCCTGTTTTCAGTTGAAAGCATCTTTTGGAGAATATGTCTAAATTCAAGCTAAACTTTGGTTTTTAGTCTTTATCCCAATTAAGTTGAGATAAGTAGAAATGAGGTTTTAAGACTAATCAGCATAAGGAAAACCTAACAAATGAAATAAGTTATATCTGAAAATTTGTGAATCATGCTATAAATAATTTGTCAATAGTAGAAATAGAAATGAAAAGAGAAGACAATACCCCAAACAGTAAGGTTTGTATTTACAACAGAGTCTGCACTGCAACTTAACAGGCAAATTCCATGGAAAACAAATGGTGAAATGCCGATCGTTTCACATTACAAAGTTGGCGGTGCAGAAAACACCTTGGAACTCAGGATCTTACATTCCCATGAGGAAGTTTAATGTGAACATTTGAGTTACATTGGAAGGGAATAAAATATATGAGCCGTCTCTACATACTTCGCACATTGCTTTTAAATTTGGGCAAAGCATCTATCTTTAATTTTTAAAATATTTTATTATAAATCATTTCTCCCTGTGGTCATTTTCTTCTTTTCTACCTCTCTACATTTACTGTGCCTCAGGGAATAATGGAGCTCTGGCAGTCAGAGGCATGCCCTTCTACTTGTGTGAAAAGCACGCTATCTTTGTGTTCACACTGTATTAATGCAAGCATTCCAGGCTTAACCACAAATCAATCTTTAGCTGACAGCAACTGTTATACTTTAGGATAGAAGCTACCCAGTGCTGGCCAATGATTTCCTAAAAGATTGGAAAACATTTACACACTTCTATACATCATAATTGTACCATTATTGATTTCTATGGTATGTATTTGGGATGAATGGACACCGGGTGAGTATGATCAAAGTAAATAGTAAACATGAAATTTTCAATCAATAAAACCATCATTTAGAAACATTTAAATAATTACAGATTGGACATTTGTGCTGAGAAAGGATCAAAGGTTAAATACACCAAAATCCTTATATAGAAAAAAACATGACCACATCAAACACAAAACACAGGAATTAAGAAGACTCCCAACAGAGGGACTAAGATTACTCCAATAGCCAAAAGCACCTCTAGTTATTTGCTGAGTTCTTAATTTTTTTTTTGAGATTACAAAATAATTACATATTTCCTCTCCTTTACTCCCTACAAACCCTCCCACATACTCCATCTTGCTCTCTTTCAAATCCGTGGCCTATTTCATGTTATTACATGCATATACATTCCTAAATTGCATTTTATTTATGAATAGTTGATATCTAGGAATGTATGTTACTTGCATGTATGTTTGTAGGGCTGACCATTTAATACTGAATACCAATCCGTGTGCTCTTCCCTGGATGAGACGCTTGCTCACTCTCAGCATGACCTAGTTGTCTTTAGCTCAGAGTAGAGTGTTAAGGCCTAATCAGCTTTTCCCTTCCCAATTTGTCATGTCTATTCATGCTATATTTTGATCACATCATATTTAGACAGTCATAAAGTATCCATGCTTTTACCAACCAGGTGTCCAATAACACTATGTTTCCATTAAGGAAATTCAAACAATGTTACAAATAAACACCAAAAATTAATAATGAAATGAATAATTTCAGAGGGTTTCACCAGTAATTTTATTGCATTAAAATATATATGGTATGAAACTTATGATGCAGACTTCAGTTGGATTTACTGCAATGTTGTTTGAACAAAAATCACCATTCAACCTCAGAAATCTGATTTTCTTATAAAACTTCTGAGGTATTAACCAAATGACAATTCCTCATTCTAAATTCCCTGAAACTCTATCAAACCACATTTGATTTTCTCCCTAGATTGTTTTACCTATCACAATACATACATATATACATTTATATATATATGCATATTATATATGTGTGATTTATAATGATTTATGATCTGTGATATATTTATTTGTATACATATATGCATATATATTATAACATATATAATATATAACATAATGTGCATATAACATTACATAACATAAAATATAAGAAACATATAACATATGTGTGTGTGTGTGTGTGTATATATATATATATATATATATATATATATATATATATTTGTACCTTTACCATATTGGCTTATTCCACTTAGGTTAAAATAATAAGTGTTCATTCATATACAAGAATCAGTCAGAATTTCCTTCTTTTATAGTCTGAACAGCATTCCATAGTTTATATTCAACAATTTGGGCACTATTGGTTGGTTCCAAGTTTGTACTATTATATATAACACTGCCATGAATGTAAGTGGAAAAACACCATTTCAAGTTCTTTTGTATGTACTTTTTATATGTAAATACTTTTAGTACTAAGTTTTTCTTAATTTTTTATAACTTTTTAAAAATAAAGTCGTTGCCCCCTCCCTCCTTGTCGACCCTCCCGGAGTTCGACATACCATTCCTTCTCCTATCTCTGTCTCCAAGAGGATGTTCCATCCCCCATCCATCAAATCTCCCAAGGGTTATGGCCTATCTTCTCACACTGAGGCCATACCTGGCAGTCCTCTGCTGTATATGTGTTCACGGCTTCATACTAGCTAGTGTATGCTGTCAGATTGGTAGCTTAGTATCTGAGAGATCTCAGGATCTGCTGAGGTCCAGCCTCCACAAGAGTCAGAGGTCAACAAGGACTAGGGATACCTGGTAGGCAAATGAGAAAACACACAATTGAAATACAGTGCTGACAGGCTGGTGCGTTGGCATGTGAGCCCTTGAACTCGGGAGTCAGGGAGCTCACCTAGACTTGACTCAGCCTCAGTCTTTTACTGAAATCATACAAGGAAATTGGGTTACAAAATTCATAGGGGGGTGGGTAAACGCTTCTCTGTTTTCCTGTGCCAACATTTTCTTGTGATGCAGACTAGTACAGATTTAGAACAGAAAAAAAAGGAAACTATACAATCTCAGACATAAAAATTTTTACAGCAAGCACAGTTTTTTGTATCTCCCAATCCCCAGTCTCAAGTGATGTCGCAGGCAGCAGTATTGCGGTTACAAAAATCAGTATTTTTTAGACATATGTGAGACACTACAATTTCATAAAAGGGCAAATATGGTGTCATACTGCTGACCCTGTAGTCTTTATAATTTTTGGACCTCATCTTCCTCATCTAACCTGTATAGAGAATCCCTAGGGGGCTGTAACCATCATCCTTAAACCCAAGGAACCCATTGATAACTTCCTGGGAAATATCTACATATTATTCCATTCTCAATTTTATAACAAAATACCCTATTTTTATTGTAGAGTTGAGACTAAGACTGGGGGAACAGCGGCAGAATTATTCATCTCTGCCTGTGGCTCTAGGTTACTTTCATTTTCACCCAGAGCTAGTGACTAACATACATTTCTCTTGAATTCATGAGCAGCCTTCACTTTAATATTATTGGCAATGTCTAATTTCTGAATAGCAGGTGTGCTACTAAATATTGCTAGGTTACTAAATAACAATTTAATCAAGAAAGGGAAAAAGAAAAGGAATAGTAAATAGATAAAGAAAATAGGAAGTACTAAGAATAATTGCAGAAACGACCCTCTCAGGAGACAGGTGTATCAGGTTCCTGTCAGCAAGCACTTCTTGGCATTAGCAATAGTGCCTGGGTTTGGTGTCTGCATGTAGGATGAATCCCAGGTGGGGCAGTCTTTGGATGGCCTTTTCTTCAGTGTCTCTTCTACTCTTTGATCCTTTATTTCCTTTAGACAGGAGCCATTCTGAGTTAAAAATTGAACACACCTCTGTTCAATTTCATGATCCTCTATACACCTTCTCCATCTCCTCCCATACCTGATTCTGCCCCCCTTTCCCCTCTTCCTTCTCTCTTCCAGGCAAGTCCCTGCCACTCTCTACTTTCTTTGATTATATTGTTCCCCCTTCTGAGTAGGACTGAAGCATCCACCCTTTAGTCTTCCTTCCTCTTGAGCTTCATGTGGTCCCTGAGTTGTCTCATGGGTATTCCACACTCTTTTTCTAACATCCATTTATCAGTGAGTACCTACCATTTGTGTTCTTTTGTGACTGAGTTACCTCACTCAGAACGATATTTGCTGTATCCATAAATTTGCCTGTGAATTTCATTGTTTGTAATAGCTGAGTGTAAATGTGTAAATGTACCACATTTTCTGTTTCCATTCTTTTGTTGAGAGATATATCAGTTGTTTCCAGCTTCTAGCTATTATAATTATGGTAGCTAAGAACATAGTGGAACATGTGTCCTTACTACATGTTGGAGCATCTTGTAGGTATATGCTCAAAAATGGTATAACTGGGTCCTCAGTTAATACCACTTCTGAGGAACTCCCAGACTGATTTCCAGAGTGATGGTACCAGCTTGCAATCCTATCAACAATAGAGGAGTGTTCCTCTTTCTCCACATCCTGGTCAGCATCTGCTGTCATCTGAGGTTTTGAACTTAGCATTCTGACTGGTATGTAGTGGAATCTTGGGATCTTTTTGATTTGCATTTCCATGGTGACTAATGATGTTGAACATTTCTTTAGTTGCTTCTCAGCCATTTGAGTTTCCTCAGTTGAGAATTCTCTTTTTATCTCTGTTCTCCATTTTTTGATAGGGTTATTTGGTTCTTGGGAAGCTAACTTCCTAAGTTCTTTGTATATATTGGATATTAGTCCTCTATCATATGTAGGGTTGGTAAAGATCTTTTCCCAATCTGTTGGTTGCCATTTTGTCCTGGTAAAAGTGTACTTTGCCTTACAGAAGCCTTGAAATTTTATGAGGTCCCATTTGTCAATTCTTAATTGTGTGTATCTGCGTGGGCAGAAAACACTTTGGACTGGGTTCGTACTGAAGAGCTTAACATCCTAAAAGAGGATAGGCTGCAAAGGAAAATGAATGCCCTGTCGGTTTGTGCTGATCAGAGCATGATTTTTATTAATCGGACAAGGAAGGATTCTAAGCCCGCCCCTGAGTCCCCTGGAGAAACTCTCTCTGTCTCTCTCTGCCTCTCTGTCTCTGCTGTGCGGTCCGATCATGAGCAGAGATGTATCTGGAAGGTGGGTTCGAGCGAGTGGGCGGAGACAACGTTAGTGGTTGGTCCAAGTGACAGTGGGCGGTAACAGTGGGCGGTGATGACGACGACGTAGGGCGGTCTGACAACGCTGCATTCTGGGAGATCTGGGGAGGTCTTCTCAGTGGCAATCCTGTCCGTCTGCAGGGGGCGCAATATAATGTTTAGAGGGAGAGTGGTTAGTGGAGGTGAGAGACCCCAACACTTAATCTTAGAACATAAGCCATTGGTGTTCTCTTCAGGAACCTTTCCCCTGTGCCCATGTGTTCAAGTCTTTTCCTCACTTTATCTTCTGTTAGATTCAGTGTATCTGATTTTATGTGGAAGTCCTTGATTCACTTGGACTTGAGCTTTGTATAAGGAGATAAGAATGGATCAATTTGCATTCTTCTACATGGTAACAGCGAGTTGAACCAGCACTATTTGTTGAAAATCCTGTCTTTTTCCACTGGATGGTTTTAGCACCTTTGTCAAAGATCAAGTGACCATAGGTGTATGGGTTCATTCCTGGGTCTTCAATTCTATTGTCTTGATCTTCCTTTCTATCTCTGTACTAATACAATGCAGTTTTTATCACTATTGCTTTGTAGTATAGCTTGACATCAGGGATTGTGATTCCCATAGAAGTTCTGTTATTGTTGAGAATAGTTTTTGTTATCCTTGTTTTTTTGTTATTCCAATTGAATTTTAGAATTGCTCTTTATAACTCTATGAAGAATTATGGAGATACCATTGAATGTGTAGATTGCTTTCAGCAAGATGGTCATTTTTACTATATTAAGCCTGCTAATCCATGAGCATCTTCTGAGGACTTCTTTCTTCAGAGACTTTAAGTTCTTGTCATACAGACCTTTCTCTTATTTTGTTAGAGTTGCACCAAGATTATTTTATCTTTCTTGTGACTATATTGAAGGGTGTCATTCCCTAATTTCTTTCTCAGCCTGTTTATCATTTGTATAAAGGAAAGCCACTAATTTGATGGCATTACTTTTATGTTCAGCCACTTTGATGAAGTTGTTTATCAGCTATAGAAGTTCTCTGGTGGAATTTTTGGGGTCACTTAAGTATACTATCATATCATCTGCAAACAGTGTTATTTTGACTTCTTCCTTTCCAATTTGTGTCCCTTTGACCTCCTTGTTGTCTAACTGTACTTAGAACAGTTTGTACTTAGAACTTCAAGTACTATATTGAGTAGATAAGGAGATAGTGGGATCCCTTCAAGTTTCTCTCTATTTAGTTTGATGTTGGCTACTTGTTTGCTGTGTATTGCTTTTACTGTGTTTAGGTATGGGCCTTGAATTCCTGGTCTTTCCAAGACTTTTAACATGATGTTGAATTTTATCAAATGCTTTTTTCAGCACCTAATGAAATGGTTATGTGGTTTTAAATCTTTGAGTTTGTTTATGTAGTGAATTACATTGATGGATTTCAATATATTGAATCATCCCTGCATCCTTGGGATGGAGCTTACTTGATGTTAGTGAATGATTGTTTTGATGTGTTCTTGGATTCGGTTTGTGAGAAATTTATTGATTATTTTTGCATCAATGTTCATAAGAGGAATTGGTCTGAAGTTCTCTTTCATTGTTGGGTCTTTATGTGGTTTATGCATAAGTGTATTTGTAGCTTCATAGAATGAATTGGGTAGAGTTCCTTCTGTTTCTACTTTGTAGAATACTATGAAGAGTTTTGGTATTAGATCTTCTTTGAAGGTCCAATAGAATTATGCATGAAACCCATCTGGTACTGAGCTTTTTTGGTTGGGAGACTTTTAATGACTGCTTCTATTTCTTTGGGGTTATGGAACTGTTTAGATCATTTATCTGACCCTGATTTAACTTTGGTATTTGGTATATGTCTAGAAAATTGTCCATTTCATCCAGATTTTCTAGTTTTGAGTATAGGTTTTTGTTGCAGGATGTGATTTTTTTTTTAATTTCCTCAGTTTCTGTTGTTATATCTCCCTTTTCATTTCTGATTTTGTTAATTAGGATACTGTCTCTGTGCCCTCTGGCTAGTCTGGCTAAATGTTTATCTATCTTGTGATTTTCTTAAAGAACCAGCTCCTGGTTTGACACTTTGTATAATTCCTTTTGTTTCTATTTTGTTGATTTCAGGCCTAAGTGTGATCATTTCCTGCTTTCAACTCCTCTTGGTTGAATTTGCCTCTTTTTGTTCTAGAGCTTTTAGGTGTGCTGTCAAGCTGCTAGTATATGCTCTCTCAAGTTTCTTTTTGGAGGCACTCAGAGCTGAGTTTTCCTCTTAGCATTTGCTTTCATGGTGTCCCATAAGTTTGGATATGTTGTGCCTCCATTTTCATTAAATTCTAAAAAGTCTTTCATTTCTTCATTTATTTCTTCCTTAACCAAGTTATCACTGAGTAAGTGCTATACAGCTTCCATGTATATGTGGGCTTTCTGTTTTTTTTTTGTTGTTATTCAAGATCAGCCTTAGTCTGTGGTGATCTGATAGGATGCATGGGGTAATTTCAATCTTCTTGTATCTGTTGAGGCCTGTTTTATGACTGATTTTTGGTCAATTTTGGAGAAGGTACTATAAGTTGCTGAGAAAAAGATGTTATTTAGTTTTAGGATGGAATATCCTATAGATACCTGGAAAATTCATTTGGTTCATTGCTTCTGATAGTTTCCCCGTGTTTCTGTTTAGTTTCTGTCTCAATGACCTGTCTATTTATAGTGGGGTGTTGAAGTTTCCCAGTATTATTGTGTGGGGTTCAATGTATATTTTGGGCTTTAGTAACATTTCTTTTATGAATATAAATATGGTTGCATTTGGAGCATAGATGTTCAGAATTGAGACTTTCTCATGGTTGATTTTTCCTTTGATGAATAGGAAGTCAAGTCACCTCACTTGATGACTTTTGGTTGAAAGTTTATTTTATTGGATATTAGGATGGCAACTCCATGTTGTTTCTTGGGACTATTTGCTTGGAAGACTATTTTCCAGCCTTTTACTCTGAGGTAGTTTCTGTCCTTGTCATTGAGGTATGTGTTTAGCAAAATGCTGGGTCCTGCTTGCCTATCAAATCCGTTAACTTATGTCTTCTTACTGGGAGTTGAGTCCATTGGTAATGAGAGATATTAAAAACAGATGATTGCTAGCTCCGGTTATGTTTGTTGTTGTAAGTAGCATTATGTATATGTGATTCTCTCCTTTCAGTTTTCTTGTGAGATGATTAATTTCTTGTTTTTTCTTTTGTGTAAGTATCCTCTTTGTATTACAGTTTTTCTTATATAATCTTCTATAGAAATAGATTGGTAGAGAGATATTGCTTGAATTTGGGTTTGCCATCAAATATTTTAGTTTTTCCATCCATGATATTTGAAAGTTTTCCAGGATATAATAGCGTGGACTGGCATTTGTGTTCTCTTAGGGTCTGCATGACCTCTGTCCAGGCTCTTCTGGCTTTTAGAATCTCTGTTGAGAAATCTGGTATAATTCTGATAGGTCTGCCTTTATAATCTACTTGGTCTTTTTACCTTACAGCTTTTAATACTCTTTCTTTGTTCTGTGCATTTCAGTTTTGATTATTATGTGACAAGAAGATTTTCTTTTCTGGTCCAATCTATTTGGTATTCTGTAGGCATCTTGTACATTTATGACTATCTCTTTCTTTAGATTGGAGAAGTTTTCTTCTGTGATTTTTTTTTTTGGGGGGTGTAGTGTTCTTGCCTGCACGCAGACCGGCGCCTTGTCTGCATGGGCAGAACACCTTGGGGTGGGTTCGCACTCTTGCCTGTTGAACCCACTGTGGATTCGAACTGGAGGACGAGAACTCCTAAGAAGGAACAGGGCTGCAAAGGAAAATATTGGGCTCTGTCTAAGACATTCTGATCAAAGCCCCTATCTTTAATGTCAGGACTGGCTTAAATACAAAGAAGGGTTCCCAGCATGCCCCAGAGTCTCCTGAAGTTGCCACGAAGTTCTCGCGATGATGGGGGGCAGTCCGGGCGACAGTGGGCGGTCCAGCGACGGCGGTCCAGCGGTGGGCGGTCCTGCCACGGCGGTCCGGCGGTGGGCGGTCCGGCGGTGGGCGGTCCTGCGACGGCAGGCGGCACTCTGGTATTCCTGCTGGAGGAGGAGTGGTTAGTGGGGGTGGTAGGCACCAACAGGGGGGGAGTAATTTTCTGGACCTTTGAACTACAAATCTTCGCTCTCTTCTAATCATATTATTTCTAGGTTTGATCTTTCATTGTGTCCTAGATTTCTTGAATATTTTAGGTTAAGGGTTTTTTCCTTTTTGTATTTTCTTTGACAATTGTGTCAATATTTTCTAAGGTATCTTCTACACCTGAGATTATCTCTTCTATTTCTTGTATCTTCTGTTGTTGATGCTGGCACTTGTGACTTATGATCTCTTTGTTAGGTTTTCCATCTCCAGGGTTGTCTCCCCTTGTGATTTCTTTATTGTTTCTATTTCCATTTTTAAATCCAGGATGGTATTGTTCAATTCCTTCACCTGTTTGACTGTGTTTTCCTATACTTCTTTAAGAGATTGATGTGTTTCCTCTTTAAGGGATTATACTTGTTTACCTGTGTTCCCCTGTATTTCTTTAAGGGAGTTATTTATATCCTTCTTAAAGTCCTCTATTATATTCATGAGATGGGATTTTAGATCTGAATCTTGCATTTCTGGTGTGTTGGGCTATCCAGGTCTTGCTGTTTTTAAAGAATTACGTTCTGATATTTCCAAGTAGCACTGGTTTCTATTCCTTATGTTCTTGTGCTTGCCTCTTGCCATCTGGTTATCTCTAGAGCCTTGCTGTCTCTGACTGGAGACTGTCCCTCCTATGATCCTATGTAAAAACTCCTGAGAGTCCAGATGTCTTTGTGATCCTGTGATTCTGGGATCCTGTGATCATGAGATCCTGGTGTATCTGAACTCCTGTGATCCTGGGTGTGTCAGAGCTCCTGGTAGTCAAGCTTCCTCTGGGAGTTGTAGGAGTGGGTGGGGAGCCAGAACCCAGGGCCCACTTCAGGTGCAGGTGCAAACCAGAAGGAATATATGCCTCTGGCTGGGCAAGGGATCCTATGTCCTTGGGTCCTGGGTTTCCCAGTAATGTAGTGTGTTGGGGTAGAAGTTGTGGTAGCACATACCCAGCATATAAAAAACATTGGTAGAGGGTCACAATTTACATACTAGTAAAACGCTTTTTTCTATGTAAAACCAAAAACAGTAAAGTATATAAAATCATTAATATAATTATATAACTTTTGGAAAAGTTTTAAATAAATGGGAACCCTTGACCAATGTTAGAACTGTAAAGAGGTAAGCCAGTAATGGGAAACAATCTGATAGTGACTCGTAAAGAATAAAAGTGATAAATTGTCCATATGACTCTGTTTTGTTTTTTGTTTGTTTTTAGTTTGTTGTTTTTGTTTAATTCTAGATATATCCTCAATTAAAAGTACATATAACTTCCCGCCTGCACCTTCCACTGGAACAGATCATCAACATATCTGGCCCTTTGAAGAATCCACAGTCTGAAAGACTCCCAGGATATCTGCTGTACTTAGGGCCATGGGTCTCCAAAGAGACCAGCAACTATCCATTGACATAGGAGGCAGGCTCCAGATAGAGACATCCAGGTTAGTCAATAGCAGAGATAGCCAGATGGTAAGAGGTAAGCTCAATACCATAAGCAACAGGAGCCAAATACTTTGGCACCAACAGAATCCAGTTCTCCAACCACAGCAAGCCCTGGATACTCCAAAACACCTGAAAACCATGGTGGTGACCTAAAATCCTATCTCATGAAGATAATAGAGTCCTTTAAGAAGGATATAAATAACTCACTAAAAGAAATACAGGAAAACAAAGGTAAACAGTTAGAAGCACTTAAAGAGGAAACAAATAAATTCCTTAAAGAAATACCCAACAAAGGGGAGAGAGGACCTGTAGAGACTATATCCAGTGGTTAGGCATGGTTCCTGATTAAAGGATGGGGCCACCCACCCATCTCAAAAATATTAATTCAGAATTGCTCCTTTCAAAAGGAAATGCAGAGACAAAGAGTAGAAGGGAGAATGAGGGAAAGGCCATCCATAGATTGCCCCACCTAGGGATCCATCCCATCTGCAGACACTAAACCCTGACACTATTGATGATGCCATGAAGCAATTGATGACAGAAGCCTAGTATAGCTGTTCCATGAGGGGCTCTGCCAGATGCTGACCAAGACAGATGCAGATGCTCGTAGCCAACCATCAGACAGAGCATGGGGTCCCCAGTGGAGGAGTTAGAAGGATTGAAGGATTGAAGGAGCTGAAGGCATTTGCAAGGCCACAGGAAGAACAACAATGTCAACCAACCAGATCCTGCAGAGCTCCCAGGGACTAAACCACCAACCAAAGAGTACATATGGAGGGATTCTGTACTCATGGCTCCAGCTGCATATGCACAGAGGATTGCTTTATCCAGCATCAATGGGAGGGGAGCTCATTGGTCCTGTGGAGGCTCAATGACCCACCATAGAAGAATGCTAGAACACTGAGGCAGAAGTGGGTAGGTGAATGGGGGAGTACACTCATAGAAGAAGGAAGGCAGGGTAGAAGATAGTGGGGGTTGTGGAAGGGAAACTGGGAAGGGGCATATTATTTGAAATATAAATAAATAAAATAACCAATAAAAAATATGCTACCACAAGAACATTTCTTATTTATACTTTTTACTTTTTCATCTGTAGTCAGATTAAAGGGTATAACATACCATTATAATTTTAATTTTTAATTTTCCAATTTCTAGAAAGGCTAAGTGTCTTTAGAAACCATTTGTTCTTCTTTGTGGAGATTCCCTATTCAAGTCACTTACTCTCCTTTGTGTCTATTCTCTTATTATTGAAATTTAGGATTTCTCTGTGCATTCTGGATACCCATGTCCTGACATATATTAATTGCAATTTTTTCTAATGCATTGATTTTCATTCTGTTAATAATATTCTTCCATTCTCTTTTTGTTTGTTTGTTTAATTAAATGCTATTTTACTTGATATTCCTTTGGTTTCCTATACTTTTAATATTGTCTGCAACAAATTATTGTCAAATCAGATCAAGAACACTTTACCCTATAATGTTTTCTAAAAGTTTTATAGGATATGTCATATATATATATATATATATATATATATATATATATATATATATATATATATATGATTTATTTTGACTTGGTCTTTTAGACAGATGTAGAGGAAGAAACAAATTCATTCTGCCACAGGAGGGTGTCCAGCTCTTCTAACATTGGTTTTTGAGAGGACCATCCTTATTTATTGTATTTTTGGTAATCCTTAAGCAAAGTATTCCCTTAATTATGTGAGTGGATTTCTTCTCTCATTCATCTATTCAGCTTGTCTGCATGATTGTCTTTATGTCAAAACCTCACTGTTTTCATAACTGTAGCTCTGTATTGAGTTTTGAAAAAAGACTGTAAATGTATCTAATTCCTTTTCCATTTTCAAAACTGTTCCAGGCATTTAAGATGCTTCAAGTTTCTGTAACACATTTAGTGGTTTTTTTTTTTTTCAATTTCTGAAAAAAAAAAAAGCATTATTGGGGTTTTGGTAAAGACTGAATTATCAGATGAATCTGGATACTCCAGGGATGCTAATAGTGGTGTCTGACCCATGAATTTGACATGCCTTTCGTATTTATGTCATTTTAATATTTTCAACTAATAATTTTTATACTACACAATATCCAACTCCTTTGCTAAGTTTTTAAATGTTATATTTAGTTCCAAATTAGTTATTTAAATTCTATTTGTGATTGCTCATGTTTACTTTGTAACACAACAAAATGTTGCAGGTTAAATTTTGTCCTACTGTTTTATTGAAATTCAGTACTTTTTAGTTTGTGTGTGTGTGTGTGTGTGTGTGTGTGTGTGTGTGTGTGTTATCTTTATACTGTTTGTTTACCAAATCATATCATCTTCACCTAGAAAATTATACCTTTTCCCTTTCCCATTCAGGAAATATTTCTCTTGCCTAATTCCTGTCTGAGACAAAAGAGACAAAGTAGGTAATTTTGTCTTGAATACATAACTTCAGTAATTAAAGGAAAATTATATTATGTCTTTCAAATTTCTATGATATTTTAAAAATATTTTCAACAGCAAAAGTAAGTACACGATTTGATACACATTTTAATTTCTTTATATTAACCACTTCAGAATGTATGCATATAGCAATGCTATCTTTTTGTGTATGTCTACTTTTTTGTTCTTCTTTCAACATTTTTTACTGAAACATTTCACTAAATTCCAATTAGCTACAAAGCATTTCCATGGGAGGAAAGCTACCATTTCATTTATTATTTTTCTTTTTCACTTAAGTATATTAAGTAATATTTAGTACGGTTAAAATTAGTACTGAAGTGCTATGTGAACACTAAAATAATCTTTTGAGATTACTAAAGGGACAATATATTGAGTTAGTTATAGGATTGATAATATATAAATATGTAAATAATTTACTACTAATAACACATGTCAATTTTTCTTTTTAGCTCTTTATAGTCCAATTATATCATATTTACTACTATATGATTTACTATAAAAATACTTATGTCTGATATTATACCAAAGTGTACTACTGAAACACTTTAAAGTTAGATAAAGCCATATCTAACTGAGTATTGAGTTTGCTAGTAAAGATGATTCAATTCAGATGTTGTTTCAATAAACAATTCAGATGGGATTTTTTCCTGTAATTTATAATTTGAACTTATTAAGATTGTCATTGCTCTAAAATTACCTCTTTCTGGATGTAAGGAAAATGTTCAACATTTTATAAGAAAATGTAATTTCAATGAAAACCTTTGTTCTTCATTGTAGTCATCTAGTTATGAAAGATGTGTTTTGCAGAATTCAGACAGACATTCTCTGCTCACTCTTCTTTGCAAACAACTGACTCTCTATAGTGTCTGAACATAGTATTACAAGATTAGTGTTTCAAGGTTACTGTAATCTAAAAATGCTCTTGTTTTGAAGACATGGTTTTCAAGTGTAGAAGCAGAAAGTAAGCATATATAAAAAGTAATGTAAGCCCAAGGTATTACAATGGATTTTCTGTAAACCTTGATCCAAGGCTAAAAGCAATAAGATTTACCAAAATTGTAACATATTCATATGTGTTTTGGAGACTATCACACTTTTATTGTCTTATTTTTATTAATCTTCATCAAGGTTAATATAAAGGGCAAAATTAGTTTTGTAACATTTTTTCCTTAAGATAAAACTAACTCTCTCTCTGTCTCTCTCTCTCTCTCTCCAACAAAAAAGGGAAATATTCTGTAAAACACAGATAAGAGTATAAGAGCCTAGCTTTAAGAAAAGGAAGGGATTTGTTCGGACCTCTGTAAACAGTTGTTTTTTGAAGAATCTATTGGCTAGTGTAATGGTTTATATACGCTTGGCCACCTTGTTGCAGTAGTTATAGCCTTCTTAGTGTAGGTGTGTCACCGTGGCTGTGGACTTTAAGATCCTAGTTTTGGCTCCCTGGAAGTCAATCTTCTCCTGTTCGCCTTTGGAATAAGATGTAGAACTCTCAGCACCTTCCCCTTCATGCCAGCCTGGATGCTGCCATGTTTCTACTTTGATGATAATGGACTGAATCTCTGAACTTAAAAGCCTGCCTCAATTAAGTGTTGTTCTTTATAAGGTTTGCCTTGGTCATGGTATCTGTTCAAAGAAAGAAAACCCTAATTAAAACAGCAGTGAGACATTAAGTGAGAGTTGGGGTTCCCATCCCACATAATTGTTCCTATCCGAAAGAATTACAGGGATGGATATGGTGAGGATCCTAGGGAAAAGAAGGTCCAATTCAAAGTGGTATCCAGCTCAAGGGGAGGTCCCAAGGCCTGACACTATTATTGAGGCTATGGAATGCTCACAAAAAGGGGTCTATCATGACTCCCCTCTGAAAGACCCAACAAGCATCTAAAAGACTAAGATGCAGGTATTTGCACCCAACCAATGAACAGAAGCAGCTGACCCCTGTTGTTGAATTAGGGAAGGCTGAAAGAAGCTGAAGAGAAGGGAGATCCTGCAGAAGGATGAGTAATCTCAATTAATCTGGACCCCTGAGATCTCTCAAATACTGGACTGCTGAACAGATAGCATGCACCAGCTAATATGAGGCTTCCAACACCCACACAGTAGAGGACTTCTGGGTCTGGGTTCATTCAGAAGTGATGCAACTAACCCTCAAGAGACTGGAGGCCCCGGGGAGTTTAGAGGTCAGGTGGGGTGGGGGAGTGGGGACATCCACGTGGAGACAGGGTAGGGTGGGAGGAGATGTGGGATGTGGAGCAGTTGGAGGGTGGATGGGGGGTGGGAAAGGAAATTTGGAATGTAAAAAACTAAATTAAAAATAAAATAGTTTAGGAAAAAAACAGCAGTGAGAAAGGAATACTAAGATCAGAAAATGTTGTTACAGGTCCCATTTAGAGCAACTGAAGAGATATTCTGGCATAGATTTGGCTAAATGAATGGTAGAGTATTTGTGTAGCAGCATGCAGGAATCCCTAAGTTGATTCCCAGTAAAACACACACACACACACACACACACACACACACTCACACACACATATCACACACACACATACACACATACACACATACATACACACACACTAACACACACACATACACACATACATACACACATACATACACACACACTTACACACACATATCACACACACACATACACACACACACATACACACATACATACACACACACTAACACACACACACAATATGCTTTGACATGCTGACATCGGCTTAAGATTTTATTAGGAGTTCAAGGTCATTCTCTGCTACATCACAATTTTTAAGCAAGTATTGTTAGATAAGACCCTATGTCAAAGAAACAAAGAAAAGTTTCTGAAAGAAGTAAATATTGAATATCAATTGATCAGTCACCATGGCTGATAAAGGTACAAGTATACAAAGTTAAAAGCTGATTTTCCAGAACAGAAATTAAATGAAACCAGGATTCAACAAAATGTACCATGACAAGGAAGAAAAGCGATCCTAGAGGGAAGAGGGGGGAGGAAGAGAGAGAGGAAGAAGCCTTTAAAGACTCCAACAAGAAAGCAAGGCCTTTCAGGAAATAACACTGTCAAGCAAGGGAGAAGAAAAATCTAAAGATCTCCTCAGTCCCATGCAGTAAAATACGTGACTCTTGCTCTACTACAATGGCCTATGTGCTCTATAGAGACAGAAGAGGGAAGGATGACCAGAAATTGTTTGGAATTGGTTCTAATGCTTTGTCCTAGTTTGGCTCCCAAAAGTCATGCTTCCAGATCTGAGAGTTCCTGCCCTTAGGTGGATTCAACTGATAATGAAGACTTCCCATACAGCCAATGGCTAAGTGGGGAGACAGGGCAGGACTTTTAGATTGTGCAGACCAGGGGTCAAGAGAGAGAACAGAGAGACAGAATTGCCATGACGGGGAAGTAGAAGGATGAAACTTAAAGGCCCACCAGCATGTAAAAATCAGGGAAATTGGCCGTAGGGTCCACTTTTGGTCCCCATTGGATGTCAGGTAGAGATGAAATATAGATTTTAAAAGATGTTCACTCAGGAATAGCATAGTGGAGTGTTTGCTAGATGCAGGGAGGTTTAGAGGTGCCCAATGATTGAGCAAGTCAAGGCACAGCAAAATTAGCTTGTGTGTGTGTGGGGGGGGGATGGGTATGTTCCATTCTCGAACCCAGAGAGCTCATGGGCGGGTGTACCATGGCACCACATGCAGGGAGCCAAAGCGGTTTAACTAATTCACAACAAGAAATGGAGCATTTCTGTCACCACACACAAAAGAAAGTCTTGGAAAGAGGAAAGGGCTTGAAAATAAAGGGTAAACCATTTCCTCCACAGTGTTCCTTGAAATGTTGCTCTGAGAAAATAATTTTATATGAAATAAATATCTCTTGCATAAAAGAGTAGAACATGTTTGGAGACTGTTGACTCAATAACATTGCAGTAGTTTTTCAATATTTCCATGGAAATTTCTACTTACTATAGAATTAAGAATTCTGGAATTTTTGTATTTGATTATACAGTATATATTATTTACAGAATATAATCAAATTAATTTATATGCAATAAATAGCATTAAAATAATTGTAATTAAATTATGCAACTCTTGTATAAAAATGCTGGCTCAAATATTATTATTGGTGATAAAAGACAAGAATTATTACATACTATAGCATTTAAATTAAATGTATTTGAAATTAGCTTTTTAATAAGCTTTTATATTCAAATTTTATATTAGAATAATAAAATATCCATAGTTAAATAATTGTAACATATTATTAATTAAAGAAATTGAAGAATGCAATCTGAAGACTTCTTTTGTGATTGGTTACCTCACTCTCTGAACAATAGCTTGTTGCTGATTTTTACCTTCGAGTTTTTAACTCTCTGATTTTTAAATTTTTTTCTGCATTGTCCTATCAACATTTTGGAAATATAAACAAAATGATCAATTGCAAATATCTAATATGTCAATTACTAATATACACATATCTATAAATTTTGACAAATAAAATATGTTATGAATATAAGAGCAAGACTGAAAGGTATACTAATTTTCTCATTTTAATCATTAATATGAAGTATACTTCTCCTTTCTACCAATAAGGTAAATGTGTTTTAACTGAAATCTATCAAATAATAATTTATATGGGAACTGATATTAATTTTTTCGGTATTGATTCTGTACTTATTCATATATTTTACGTGGTCAACCTTGAAACAATGCACAAGCATTAGAAAGTGCTAATACTTGGCTTTCATGGTGGCTTAGCTTGAAACATAAGAGCTTGAATAGACCCTGATTTAAATTCAAGAAGTCAGATCTACTTAAGAAGACTGATGAATTATAGAATATATTGTAGTGACTGATCAGTTATGAATAAAGAACTAGAATCAATATTTTATAGTATTTTCTTAGTTTTCCTGGAAAAAGTAGAAGTATTTGATATGCTAAAAAAAAAATAGAAAACTTTCTTGGAATAATGTACTAATTTTCAGAATTAAATCTAATTCTTTACTTTGGTATATTAAATCCAATTTCCAGTATACTCTGCTATTTACACCTGTATTATTCATACATTCATTGAAATGTACTATTCACTTCCCATTGCTCCAACTAAAAAAAAAAAAAATCTAAAAATAAAAAAGAAATACCAGCAATGAAAAGCATGAAGAAATAAGTCAACAAAAACCACAAGGGAGTCGGGGTTTATTTTGACTCACAGTTGAGGGAGATGTCGTCAAAAGTGGTGAGGACATCACTGGACAGGAGGCACATGGTAACCTTGTGACCTCAAGTCAGCAAGCAGCTATACATGTGTGTCAGTGGCTTGACTGCTCTTTCTTGTTTTACTTTTCCTTTTTATTCAGCCAGAGACACCAGCCATGCATAGAGCCACCCACATTCAGACAGCTATTCCCTATCTGTATTGGAATGCTATCAAACATGTAATCATAGGTATATTCCTAGGTAACTTTAAATTATTTCATGCTTACAATTGAAATTAACCATCACATCTGGTTAGTTTTAAAACACTCTTTGTAAAAGTTTTCATGTGTTAACAATTAAACCTAAAAGAAAGAATTGACAAGTAGATGCTTTGTGTGTGTCACTCAGTAATGAATCCTTAGTCAAGAAGATTCTGACTGGCACAGAGCAGTGACCAGACACTTTTTTAAAGAATCAGTAGTACTTGCTTTTTCATTATAAGTGCTTTCAAAAATGTGATTGATTCTAGCTTTTATTTTTTTTCAACTGAATGACTTATTTTTTAAATGTTCTTTCTAAGAAAACGCTTGATGTAGCATTGAGAACACATATTTTTAAAAGTTGTATTTACTGTTCTTATTGAATTTTGTGACAAATGTTCTAACCAAATTCTCAGATCTACTCTAAATTGGAACCAAAAGTTTAAATCAACAATTAAGCAAATTGTTTTATAAAAATTATACTAGAAATTTAATGAAATTATTATAACATAAAAAATGTCTAAAATCATGAGTTATAGAATTGTTGGGATATGACAATTTTTTAAATGAAATATTCTCATAAAGTTGAAAAAACTGTCATTGTTGGCTTCAATCAAATATTTGTATATGCATAATGAAATTATTTTCATTAATATTTTACAAAATCTAGTAATATTTATAGAAGAATTTTAATCCAGCAACATGGAGGCTCTGTCAAGGGGTCAATGCAGATACACCCTGGGGTACAGTATGATGTAGCTGGAATACAGACATGCCCTTAGTACACACCTTTAATTCCTAAATATGGAGGGTAATTCAATCCCTAACTATGGAGGCTAATTCAGTACAGTTCAGTTGAATGTAATTGAGTTCAGTTGACTGCAATTCAGTTTGTGGAATTCAGAGGCAGTATTTTCAATCAGAGCAATTCATTGAGACACTGAGAGAAGCTAGTTTGAATCAGTCAGCTTGAAGAAGAGTTTTGAGTCAAAAGAGCTCAATTGAACCAGCTAGTCAGAATTCAGAAAGACCTAGGAAAGGTGAGGTTATTTAGCAGTACGCTTTAGAGATGACAATTACATCTGGAAAATAAAAGATACTTTTAGAGTTATGAGTGCTAGCTTAATCTCTGTAAATAGGCAAAACTGTATTTTTGTCTTTGTTTTTGTGAATATGATCGGTTGAAATGTGTGAATTTGATATTACCTTTTCTGTTTATATTTCCCTATCTACTAAATATGGACAATGTGATAGATAGGATCTATTCTTTAGAATTATTAGGACAATCGCATAAGTAAATCCAATGAAATTATGAGAAACAGAGAGAGAAACAGAGAGATAGAGACAGGGAGAAACAGTACATAAGGCATGCTAAACACACTGCTTTCCTACTAGATTTAGGACATGGACACATGAACTGAAATCAGTTTATGAAATATTTTAAACCACATTTTATGTACATTGAAAGATGAGTCCTATCCTTTAGTGGTATTAGAACAAGTAGATAAATAAATCCAATGACATTCCAAAAAAGAAGAGAAGGAAAGAAAGAAAAAAAAAGAGAAAGGAAGGAAGGAAG
>NC_034593.1:7124891-7130438 GCF_900095145.1 Mus pahari | reverse complement strand
AAAGAAAGAAAGAAAGAAAGAAAGAAAGAAAGAAAGAAAGAAAGAACAGTATGTAACAAATGCTAAACCCTCAATGATTGTTTTTTTCCCACTAGATCTAATACATAAAAACATGGACAAAAATCAGTTTATACATTCTTTTAAAACACATTTTACATACTAGACACTTACTGTTGACATCAGGACCTTCCAAACCTAGGACTTCACATGAATGACACTGTGACCTACAGACCTGTTACCAAGACAACAGCTACCATATTCCCAGAATTCACTTGGCTCACCTCCCACCTTTATCTGTGGTATGTCATTTTACATATAAATAAGGAGAATGCTCTTCCCTCTCTCTCTCTTTCTCTTTTCTCTTTCTGCTGCCACCTTCCTCTCTCTCTGTCTCTCTGTCTCTCTGTCTCTCTGTCTCTCTCTCCCTCCCTCCTTTCCCCCCCCCCCCAATAAACTTCTCATTTGTGGAACTGCTTGGTACCAGTGTGTTGCATTAAGACAGGAGCCACTATTGTAACACATCACTTATTAATCTCAGTGTTATCTCAAGTTTGCCATTTCAATCACTATAACAAAATATCTAAGAGAGTAACTTGAAGAAAATATTTAACTTGGCTCACAGTTTCAAAGTTTTCACCATTGCTGATGGTAATGTTTTCTCTCTGCTATGGTAGGAAATAAAGAAATAAAGAAACAATAATTACAGAGAAACTTGCAACTTCAGAGAATATTCTCCCCAGAAAAGACCTATTTTCTGCATCCAGACTCTACCTCCAACTAGCACATTTAACATTAATAAATGAGCCCATATCTATATTGCATTCACACATGCAAATGCATACGTGCACATCATGCATGTATGCATACAAATAATACACTAATGAATCCCAAACCCTCATTTAGTAATATTTAAAAGCCCATCAGCTGACAACAATACTCATAATACATGAACCAAAATAGATATTTTGCAATCCAAACTATAATACAATTCTCTCCACAAATATGATTAAAAGGATCTCAATTATAAACATTAAGTTGAAAGAGACTCCTATTCATCTGCAAATGCTGAAGGAAAAGAGGAAGGTGCATAAAGATATACTCAAATATTCTTTTCTAGAGGATTAAAACTCTTCCATTATTTAATTCAGAGTACTAATGTCACTCACCAAGTCAAAATGCCAATCTTAGTTCAAAAACAGTCTACAATATATTATAAAAGATCATTTAGAAATAACGCATTATCTAATTTTTATTTATTTAAAACTGAGCAAAGAAATGATACAATTATTCTTCATAGTATCACTGAGAGAAAGAAGCTAATATTAAGTGAAGAGAATAAGATATATGTATATATATTTAACATTGAATTAGTGGTGAGGAAAATTTCAATTTGCTTTACGATAAAAAAAAAATAAACAGCAAATTCTAGCCTCAGAGTGACAGAAATTTATAATTCCTTGTGATTGTTGGATGTAAGGGGATTTGCAAAATCTGTAACTACTTTCTGCTGAACTGCCACAATGGAGAAATCAAAATGGGGCAGAGACACCTAATGGGAAAAAGGAGAGAAGAATGACACAGTGGGTGAAGGGGGAAAGGGGGTAAATCATACTGAGGATATCTGAAAAAGCTGCAGTGAATATCATACTGAGGATATCTGAAAAGGCAACAGTGAATATCATACTGAGGATATCTGAAAAGGCCGCAGTGAATGATTCTATAATTACGTAAAACCACACCACTTGGGGAACAATGGTGTCTCAATCATTACTCCCTAACAACAAAAAGAAACAACCCTCGCTTCCCCCACCCCCAAATGTACAAAGCATGGGAAAACTTTTGAGTTTGTCAGGGCCATCCAAGAGAATGCCTTCGCTCAATAAAAAACAATATAAGCTATTGTCATTGCTGTTGGTCACCTCCCAGTACTTGAAAGTCACACCCTACTGCTGAAGACACTTCAGATAGAAGACTTTAAAGAATCCAGTTACAACTAAGCTGGATAGCTCCTCAGTGAAGCCTAACTCTCAGTTCTGGAAGAGTTATATAAGCTCCAAGGGAGAAAAGCAACCAATTGCTCATTCAGCTGCGTTGCCTAGATAAACCACAGCAACAACCAGAAAGGTTAGAAATCACAAGGGAAACAGTAGCATTTTTATCCTAGAAGTAGCTAACAGACATCTACGTGGTCTTAAGGGTCACTCAGTGGACAGGAAAGTCAAAGAAGTTTTCAGTGATTGGAGAGTGCTTGATGAACAAGAAGCTGATTTTTGTTTGTTTGCAATTCTGGAATCTCCTTTTGCTTTCATAATTTGTTTACCAGGAAACAGTACACTGTTCTAGCAAATATTTTACACAGGATAGAAGGATATGGCATATGATTTGAATTATTCTTAATGTGACAAAAATACAATCAAAACAAGAGAAAATGAAACTGTGAAACAAAAATAATTAACACATTCAAAGTTAAATAATTTTGTCAGAAAATAACTATAAATTGTTCATTGTGTGTAATTATATATGCAGAAAAAGCAAATTATTCAACTCTAAGTTTTTTTTTTCATCTTTCCATCGAAACATATCTTAGGATGATAGTGCACTCCTGCTTTCCCAGGGCTGGGGCAGCAACTCGGGGCTAATGTGATGCCAAGTTTAGCCTGAGTTACATGACAAAAAACTCCATTCAAAAACTACAAGAACTTGAGCTGTTATTCCATGATGTGACAGGTGCCTTCTATTCAAAGAATCCTGAATTCAATCTTTATACAACCAAAACAAAAAGATTACAACACCATTAAAAGGTAAATCTCAGATTCTAGGCATTGCCACATTTCATGCAGTGAATATAATTTCCATTCTTCCTATCAGCTTCTCAGTTCCATATACAGAGACCTAATCAGGTACAAAAATGTGGAATCTTTTATTTTGCAAGGATACAGATCAGGTCAGAGAAATGATTTATTTTCATTAAACTAGGCAATGAACCTACTTCTCCCCTGTAAGGGTACTTATTCATATTTATTGAGAGGAAATAGCTTATGTGATCACAGGGGCTAGATGTGCAAGATGAAAACTATGGTAGGATAGAATTTCAGAAAGGGAAGATGGAAACTCTTCAGCTAAGGCTGAAGTAGTAGTTCACAGATAGAATTTTTTTTTCTATGAGAAACTTCCCTTTCATTATTAAAACCTTCTGGTCAAAAACATAAATAAGAACAACAAAAGAAACATCTTGGGTCAATTGATCCATATTATCAGGGTAACTATTTTAATGTCAGTTTGTTGCAGGTGTTCATAGCTACAAAATATACTTGCAATAACATCATGGTTAGTGTTTGATTATCTTTGGATTACTTTATATCTAGAGATTTTAGTCTATCTATAGTGTCTTAACACCAGACAAAGAACTAGAGGCAATTAAAGCATTCCGAGAGTTGGAGAAATAGTCTTCCACAGGGAGGAAGCCCTCACCTAGTTATTACATACAAAGTAAGCAGCCCAAAAAAATCATACATGTACTAGTAGCATAAATATTGAGCACATTTTGTTTGTATATTTGAGAACATGTATATACCACTAAAAACAACAATTAAGAAATACTGGTTATGCATGCACTTGTAGGAGAGCAATAAAATCTGGGATACATAAGAAAGGTTTTAGGGAGGAAAAGGAAAAGGGTGAAAATGACATAAATATTTAATTTAAAAAGCTGTATCTAATATCTAAGTGTAATGAAAATTGTGCATTCTTTTAAAAACAGAGATATTGTGGGAATATGTTTTTATTTTAGTCTCAAGTGTGGGATATAGGACTACTTCAGATTCCTCACAGCATATCACTATGATTTTCCTTGTGCTCTAGCAGGAGCACAATTTTGCCAGCAGCAGATGGGTTTGATTGTGTGATGTGTGGAATTCTGGAGACTTTTCAGAGGAGTATATAAATATTAGAACCCCTAAAGGTTGTGTGAATTGTTGTTGGATGTTGGTTGGTTGCTATTGGTGGTTATTTCTTAAGGATTCCTGTGCAAAGAAGAACAAGAAGAAACTAGATATTCTGCCTGAGTAGATCAAACTTGCCCCAAGTAACTTAGTATCACTAATAAGCAGTAACTGGTCTAAAAATAACACCATCGCTCTTTCTTTCCTATTTAATGAAAGGATGAATAAAAGGGGGTGGATAAGGTAGAAGAAGAAGAAGAAGAAGAAGAAGAAGAAGAAGAAGAAGAAGAAGAAGAAGAAGAAGAAGAAGAAGAAGAAGAACCCACAAAATAGCCAAAGAATGGCTACAGATAGCAAAGGACTGAGGACATTTCCAATAAGATCAAGAATAAATAATGCATGCCAACATTCACCCCTTCCATTCTGTGCTGTGTGAAGATGCCTGATAAGCCAAATATCTAAGAGGAATATGAAAATAACTGAGGTAGAAAAGGAGATGTAAATATATTTCTATTTACAGGTGACAAAATTTATGTAGAAATCTACCTGAATGCGAAGGAAAGGCTCTAGGTTTGATTCCCAGCACTGGACAAAACAAAATGGTTCATGAGTTTAGATACATGAGCCAGGCAATATTAAATGACATAAGTTCTGTCTCACTAAAGCTACTTGTGATGGTTTGTTTCTGCTCAGCCCAGGGAGTGGCACTATTAGGAGGTGTGGCCCTGTTGGAGTTGGTGTGTCACTGTGGATGTGGGCTTTAAGACCCTCATCCTAGCTTCCTGGAAGCCACTGTTCTGCTAGCAGTCTTTAGATGAAGATGTAGAACTCTTAGCTTCTCCTGCACCATTCCTGCCTGGACACTGTGATTTTGCCACATTAATGATAATGGACTGAATTTCTGAACCTGCAAGCCAGCCACAATTAAATGTTGTCCCAGTAAAGGGGAACGCTGGGGCTAAGAAGTGGGAGTGGGTGGGTAGGGAAGCAGGGCAGGAGGAGGGTATAGGGAACTTTTGGAATAGCATTTGAAATGTAAATAAAGGAAATATCTAATAAAATAAAAAAAATAAGAAAAGCAAAAAAAAAAAAAAAAAGTCCTTTTAAGAGTTGTCTTGGTCATGGTGTCTGGTCACAGCAGGAAAGCCCTAAGACAGAAGTTGGTACCATGGACTGGGGTATTTCTGTGATAGACCTGACCATGCTGTTGCTTGGAAGAATGTAGATTTTAGGACTTTGGATTTGGAAAGCCATGGAATCCTTTAAGTGGGGCTTAATGGGCTATCCTAGAAGAATATGGAAGACTTTGTTACTGAGAAGTGGTTTGAATTGTGCAGATCTGGCCTAAGAGGTTTCAGTGGAGATTTTCAATATCTGGTCTAGAGACTGTTGTGGTGGTATTTTGTGGAAAATGTGGCTACTTTTTGTCCTTGTCTGAAGAGTCTGCCTGAGGTTAAAGTGAAGAGACTCAGATTAATTGCACTGACAAAGGAAGTCTCAGAAACACCCATCATATACCTTGATCTCATGAATAGAAGGCACCTGTCACATCATGGAATAACAGCTCAAGTTCTTGTAGTTTTTGAATGGAGTTTTTTGTCATGTA
>NC_034593.1:7100112-7122941 GCF_900095145.1 Mus pahari | reverse complement strand
CAGAAGAAGAAGAAGAAGAAGAAGAAGAAGAAGAAGAAGAAGAAGAAGAAGAAGAAGAAGAAGAAGAAGAAGAAGAAGAAGAAGAAGAAGCAAGCAAGCACACCAAAGAGGAGAAGAGAAGGCAGGAAATAATCAAGGCTGGAATCAATCAGTTAGAAACAAAGAAAACAATACAAAGAATCAAGGAAAGCAAGAGCTGGTTCTTTGAGAAGATCAACGAGGAAAACAAACAGTCAAACTAACCAAAAGACAGAAACACGGCATCCAAATAAACAAAATCAGAAATGAAAAGGGAGACATAACAACAGACATTAAGGAAATTCAAAGAATAATTAGGTCTTGCTTCAAAAGTCTGTACTCCACAAAATTAGAAAATCTTAACAAAATGGATGATTTTCTAGACAGATTCCACTTACCAAAGTTAAATCAAGATGAGGTAAACTATTTAAACAGCTGTATAATGCCTAACAAAATAAAAGCAGTCATTAAAAGTCTCCTAACAAACAAACAAAAAAGCTCAGGGCCAGATGGTTTCAGTGTAGAATTCTACCACTGGCTATCCTGGAACTCACTCTATAGACCAGACTGGCCTTAAACTCAGGAATCTGCCTGCCTCTGCCTCCAAAATGTTGGGATTAAAGGCGTGTGCCACCACTTCTAGGCTCTACCAGACTTTTAAAGAAGACTAATACTAATACTCCTCAAACTATTTCACAAAATAGAAACAAGGAACACTGTGAAATTCATTCTATGAAGCCATAGTCACCCTGATACCTAAACCACTCAAAGACTGAACAAAGAAAACTTCACATTGATTTCTCTTATGAACATTGATGCAAAAATACTCAATAAAATACTCACAAACCAAACCCAGAACACATCAAAAACATTATCCATCATGATCAAGTAGGCTTCACTTCAGGGATGCGAGATGGTTCAATATATGAAAACCCATCAATATAATCTACCATATAAGCAAATTGAAAGAAAAAGAATCACATGATCACCTCATTAGATGCTGAAAAAACCTTTGACAAAATCTAACACCCCTTCATATTAAAAGTATTAGAGATATCAGAGAGACAGGGCACATACCTAAACACATTCAAAGCAATATACAGCAAGCCAGTAGCCAACATCAAATTAAAAGGAGAGAAACATAAAAACTATTCTACTAAAATCAGGGACAAGACAAGGCTGCCCAATCTTTCCCTATCTATTCAATATAGTGCTTTAAGTTCTAGTCAGAGCAATAAGAAAACTAAAGGAGATCAAGGGGGTACCAATTGGAAAAGAAGAATTCAAAGTATTTCTATTTGTCGAAGATACTGTTATGCCTCATTTCAGAACCCCAAAAGATCAACCAGGAGCTGACTCCATTGGCAATTTAAATGCCAAAAGTTCCCATAAGGGATCTTTATTCTCACTGGAAAACAGTCCAATGATTTAGCCAGCTGCTGAGCTTAGAGTACACCAGCAGCAAGTCTGATAGGCCCCTTTGGTTTTTCTGTTGAGGAATAAACATTGCCCAAGAAGTTACACCCAAAGACTCATTTCTATCTATACACATGGAATGATGAGCCAAAGATAGGGAATCGTTTTCTCTCACAAGGAAGAAAAATTACCTGCAGGATTTATGCTAATAGTGTTTGTTGGATGTGATAGTTTTTAGCCTAACATCCCCTTCCTGCATCAGAATATGCCTTAATATTGCTAGTATGTGAGTTAAGAAAAGAAGAATCTCTGCTGACAAGCAATTGTCTCCTGGGCAATGGCTGTGTTCTGAGTCCTGAGCTGCAGTTTTGAAATTAAATGAAAAAAAAAAAAATGTAAAGAGAAATGAGCTTTGTTCTTTGCCTTCCTGTGATGTTGGTCCTTTGACTTGTCTGTCAAGGTCATTGCTAACTGGAAGTCACGTTAGAAATAAAAAGCTTTATTTTCTAGGTCCTAAATGTATTTAATTTTCATGCTGTAAATGTGAGTCAAGCTTTCATATTCATCTGTTTCATCTTTTATCCATTTCCTTAGAACAAGGATTAAATAGAAAATATTCTTGTCTGTTTCTCTCCATTCTCATCTATACAAGGAGGCATCTTTGAAATCTCTGATTGCTTTGATTATGCTTTAAACTCCTCATCTATACTCTAATCAGGATTTAAGGCATCCTCCCAAACTGACATTATATATGTACTCACTAGTGCTGACTGAGCTGATGGCTAGAATGAGGAAGATCCCCATATATTTTTATATTTCCTCCCTAGTTTGTCTTCATTTCAAACTGAAGACTCCCTTTACTTAGGCAGTTTCTAGAATGAACTCCATGAATCTCCTCACATAAAATCCAAGCAGCAGAATGTAGTTAAAGTGAGGGACTTTCTCTCCCGATGCACTTTTGCAGATTTCACTATAAAGGGAAATCAGTCTTAAACAGGCAGGGCTGCTTTGCACTGAGAGAAAATTAAATTCCTGCCTCCATGTGCACGCCCCACGCATGGTGAGCTTTCCATATGATTTCTGTCTAGATGATCGTTGCTCAGCACTGGGGGAAAAACAGGAGCAATGGAAGGTCAGGAGACAGCAACAAAAATTAAGATGAACTGAAAATAACTTAATTTCCATACACATTTCATCCTAAGTGAGGCCTCAGAAGAGAAAAATGTTCTCTCAATCCCCTTTCACAAAAACCTTCCCTGCAGCCACACTTCAGTTAAGCACAAGTGAAGGGCATTTGCAAATATCCCAGAATCCTACCACATTGAGCCATCAGATTGCAAAAGGAACCTTAAAAGGTAATTTTAAAATCACTGATGAAGAGTTTGTTGTTTGGCAGTCACAGAAGTCAAAAAGGAATCCTTAAAAGAAGGTTCAGGGACTAACGATACTTGTTTTCAGATTCTACATTTGTGTTATGTTCAGACAAGCCAGTTTCTTCTTTCAGATGTTTATGTTTGATCCCAGATTGCATCCAGGGTCCTGTGCTGTCTTCCACATTCCTGTCTTCGTGGTCTCCCCAAACATACCACACTTCCTCAGCCTTTCATTGTCTTTCATGACTTTGACTTTTTGGGAGAGTCCTGGTCACTGCTGGAAACAAGCAGAAGAAATATATTCTAAGTACTACCACTTCATTTTCAGACTCCATTTAATCAGAGAGAGAGAAACTAAATTCAAGTTCGCAGGCCCTAGGAGACCTGAGGACTTACCTATAGCTAAACGGTTTCTGTTTTGAAGAGTTGTCTGAATCCAGACATCTCAGCGACAACTTGTAAGGAAACTCTCTCATTATTGGGCAGTTTCTCTTTTATTTCCATTAATTTATTTACTTATTCAATTTATATACCATTTGCAGCCCTCTTCCTTCCTCTCCTCTCAGTCCCACAGGCCAAGCCCCCTTTCCCACCCCTCCCCTTATCTTCAGAGAAGAGGATCCCCCTACCCAACCTGGTATCAACCTGCTACGGCCTACCAAGTCTTATCAGGACTAAGAGCATCCTCTCACTCTAAGGCCAGACAAGGCAGCCCAGCTAGGAGAAAGTGATCCAAAGGCAGGCAGCAGAGCTGAAGTCAAAGACAGTCCCTGCTGCAATAGTTGAAGAACATCTGCTGCATGTGTGCAGGGGGATGCTGAGGTCTAGTCCCTGAATACTCTTTGCTTGGTGGTTGAGTCTCTATGAGCCCCCATGGTGGGCAAACTCTTGATTAACCATTTAAAGTCCTATCTATGGGATCCTCTATCCTCTCACTACGTTTACCCTTTATAGTGAGTTCAAACATTTAGGAATATATCCTTTAAATTTACCTCATTATTTTCATATCCATTAGAATATCTGGCTTTCAGTAATTATTGCCATGTTTCTGTTTGCTCTGTTACTTCTACACTCAAGATAATCAGATGGCAAGAAGCAAGGGCAAGAACATAGGCAACAAAAACCAAGGTTACTTGGCATCATCAGAACCCAGTTCTCCCACGACAGTGAGCACTGGATACTCCAAAACATTAGAAAAGCAAGACTCTGATTTAAAATTACATCTCATGAAAATGATAGAGGACTTCAAGAAAGACATAAATAACTCCCTTAAAGAAATACAGGAGAATACAAGTAAACAACTTGAAGCCCTTAAAGAGGAAACACGAAAATTCCTTAAAGAATTTCAGGAAAACACAAATAAATAGGTTAAGGAATTGAAAAAAAAATCCAAGATCTAAAAATGGAAATAGAAACAATAAAAAAATCACAGAGGGAGACAACCCTGGAAATAGAAAACCTAGGAAAGAGATCAAGAGTCATAGATGCAAGCATCACAACAAAATACAAGAGATAGAAGAAAGAATCTTAGGTGCAGAAAGTACCATAGAAAACACTGACACAACAGTCAAAGAAAATACAAAATGCATAAAGCTCCTAACCCACAATATCCAGGATATGCAGGACACAATGAGAAGACCAAACATAAGGATAATAGGTATAGAAGAGAGGGAATATTCCCAACATAAAGGGCTACTAAAAATCTTCAACAAAATTATAGAAGAAAACTTTGCCAAACTAAAGAAAGAGGTATCCATAAAAATACAAGAAGCTAGAGAAAGGACCCAAGGAGGTGAAGGGGTTTGCAGGACCATAGGACAAACAACAATAGGAATGAACCAGTATCCCCCAGGGCTCCTAGGGACTAAACCATCAACAAAAGATTGCATACGGTATTCATGGCTCCAGCTGCATATATAGCAGAGGATGGCCTAGTCAGACATCAATGGGAGGAGAGGCCCTTGGTCCTGTGAAGGCTCTATGCCCCAGGGTAAGGTAATGGCAGGGCCAGGAAGCAGGAGTGGGTAAGTTGGTGAGCAGGGGGAGGGGGAGGAGATAGGGGGAAGGAGTTTTCTGAGGGGAAACCAGGAAAAGGGAGAACATTTGAAATGTAAATTTTAAAAGTCCAGTAAAAGAAAAAAAATGTACAAGAAGCCTACAAAACTCCAAATAGACTGGACCAGAAAAGAAATTCTTCCTGTCACATAATAGTCAAAACACCAAATACANAAAACAAAGAAAGAATTTTAAAAGCAGTAAGAAAAAAAATATCAAGTAACATATAAAGGCAGACCTATCAGAATTATACCATACTTCTCACCAGAGATTATGAAAGCCAGAAAATCCTGGGCAGATCTCATACAGACTGTAAGATAACACAAATGCCAGCCCAGGCTACTATACCTAGCAGAATTCTCACTTACTATAGATGGAGAAACCAAGATATTCCATGACAAAACGAAATTTACACAATATCTTTCCACAAATCCGGCCCTACAAAGGAAAATAGATGGAAAATACGTTGGTTGTGTTGACAAGGAGGGAAACTACACCCTAGAGAAAGCAAGAAAGTAATCTTTCAACAATCCCAAAAGAAGATAGCCATACAAACATAAAACTAACACCAAAAATAACAAGAAGCGACAATTATTTTTCTTAATATCTCTTATCATTAATGGACTCAATTCCCAAATAAAAAGATATAGAATAACAGAGTGGATAATTAAACAGGACCCAGCATTTTCCTGCATACAGGAAACGCTCACTCAGTGTTAAAGAAAGACACTACCTCAGAGTAAAAGGCCAGAAAACAGTTTTCCAAGCCAACGGTCCCAAGAAACCAGCTGTAATAGCCATTCTAAAATCGAATAAAATCGACTTTCAAACAATAATTATCAAAAAGGATAAAGAAGGACACTTCATACTCATCAAAGGAAAAAAATCTACCAAGAAAAACTCTCAATAATAAACATATATGCTCTAAATGCAAGGACACCCACATTCATAAAAGAAACTACTAAAGAAGCACACATTGTAACTCACACAATAATAGTGGGGTACATCAACACCCCACTCTCATCAATTGACAAATCATGGAAACACAAACTAAACAGAGACACAGTGAAACTAACAGAAGTTATGAACCAAACTGATTTAACAGATATCTATAGAACATTTCATCGTAAAACAAAAGAATATATCTTCTTTGCAGCACCTTATGGTACCTTCTTCAAAATTGACCACATAGTCAGTCACAAAACAGGCTGCAACAGAAACAAGAATATTGATATTAACCCATTCATCCTATCAGATTATCAGGGACTAAGGCTGGTCTTCAATAGCAACAAAAACAACAGAAATCCCACATACACATGGAAGCTGAACAATACTCTACTCAGTGATAACTTACTTGATCAAGGAAGAAATAAAGAAATTAAAGACTTTTTAGAATTTAATGAAAATGAAGGCACAAAATACCCAAAATTTTGGGGCACAGTGAAAACAGTGCTAAGAGGAAAACTCAATTCTGAGTGCCTCCAAAAAGAAACTGGAGGGAGCATACACTAAAAGCTTGACAGCACATCTGAAAGTTCTAGAACAAAAAGAAATAAATACACTCAAGAGGAGTAGAATGCAGGAAATAATCAAACTCGGGGCTGAAATCAACCAAGTGGAAACAAAGGAACTATACAAAGAATCAACAAAATTAGGAGCTGGTTCACTGAGAAAAATCAACAAGATAGATAAACCAGACTAACCAGTGGGCACAGAGACAGTATCCAAATTGACAAAATCAGAAATGAAAAGGGAGATATAACAACATAAACTGAGGAAATTCAAAAAAGTCTTCAGTTCCTACTACAAAAGCTTATATTCGACAAAACTGGCAAATCTGGATGAAATGGACAATTTTCTAGACAGATACTAAGTCCCAAAGTTATCAGGATCAAATAAACCATCTAAACAATCCCATATCCCATAAAGAAATAGAAGCAGTCATTAAATTCTCCCAACAAAAATAACAATAGTAATAATAAAATAAAAAATAAAATTAAATTAAAAAACAACAAAAAGCCCAGGACCAGGTGGTTTTAGTGTAGAGTTCTATCAGACCTTCAAAGTAAACCTAATACCAAAACTCTTTGAACTATTCCACAAAATACCAACAGAAGGAGCACTATCCAGTTCAGTCTGTGAAGCCACTGATATGCTGAGTATTCTCTTTTGGAGATGGAATGCTTTCTGTCTCATCAGGAACTTTTCATAATTTCCTTTCGTAGAGGACTTCATAAGAGATTTTTTCTACTTCTATCATGTTTAATGTTCCAAATAGTTATTTTTTTAAAAAAAACTGGTTGAGTGAGTATTACTTTTAGCTTCAGAATATATTGTGTATATTTAAGAGGTATTTAACTATTATAAATTATTTTGATGACTTAAAAATGTCAATAGTGAGTTGTATATTTTAAAACTGGTTTTATTAGTTTAAGGAAAAAAAACAGCATCATCAAACTTCAGTACACTGGGGGTAGGGGGGAGATCTAACTATTTGGAGAGATGGCTCAGCAGTTAAGAGTCCTCAGTGCTCTTCTAGAGGTCCTGAGTTCAATTCCTAGCAAACACGTGGTGGCTCACAACCATCTGTAATGGGATCTGATGCCCTCTTCTGGTGTGTCTGAAGACAGCTACAGTGTACTCACTCACATACATAAAATAAATATATCAATAAAAACAAATTAAAAAAAAATTCTAACTATTCTGCAGTGACTGGGGTAGCTGGGGGATCAAGACCTTGCCTAGTTACCAAGTTTGATGACTTGAGTTCGAGCACCTGAACTCACATGATTACAGTAGAAGACTAACACTTGCAGGTTGTATCCTGATTTCTAAATAAGCAGTGTTCTAGTTAGGGCTACTTTGCTGTGATGAAGGGCCAGAACCAAAAGCAACTCGAGGAGGAAAGTGCTTATTTGGCTTACTCTTCCACATCACTGATCATCGTTGAAGGAAATCAGGACAGGCACTCAAGCAGGGCAGGGCTGTGGAGGTGGGACTGCTGCAGAGTCCACGGAGGACGCTGCTCAATGGTTTGTTCCTCATAGCTTGCTCACTTTACTTTCTTCCTGACCGCCTCTCTTCTCTTTTTCTTCTTTTTTCTGTATTTTCTTAGGATCCCAAATGAGGCTTTATTGACATAAACAGTTGTAAAAAAAAACACAGACTCATCATCATCAGTGCATGTATGTAGTCATTCCTTTTTACTTGCAGGCAAAAGCTAGAGAGGAAAGTCAAGTCCTCCACCTTGGCTTAATTCCTGGTAGCACTGGGGGTTCTGGCTGGTTGCTATTGTTGTTCTTCCTATGGCGTTTCAAACCACTGCAACTCCTTCAGTCTTTTCTCTGACTCCTCTATTGGGACCCTGTGATCAGTCCAAGGGTTGGCTGCGAGCATCTACCTCTAAAACCTACTTTTAATAAGGGTTCTGAAATGCTTGGATCTCCTTTCTAGCCCACTGCCCAAATGTAGGGGAGAAAAGATGCTAAAGAGGACAAGGGGATGTGGAGCTGTTCAGAAGTAGCTCTTTGGGTCCATTCAAATCTCCGTTTGTCAGAATATGAGCAGTCCAGTAAAGGAATGTCAGGACACCAAACATGAATCAGCAGCTGGTTCACAATCTAGAGGAAAGTGCCAGGCCTCCACCAAATTGGCATGAGTCAGCAGCAGAAGAGACCAAGAGCAGCTGAGATACCTGGAGAAGTCCTCAGCTGAGGAAAAGTCGCAAGGCTAGCTGTTCAAGCTTACCTTCACTGTCCATTGGGTCCTATTTATACTCTCCCTAGACATTACATGTCCTCACATGGATCGTGTCTTAGCAAAACACTACATGAATCTGTATCAGCAAAATACATGAGGCTGCATCACATGACAGAAACTTCCACTTCACCATACAAGCAAAATTTTCAGCTAAGTTTTCATTTCTCCTTCAATTGTGTTGTTGAGGACTTAAAATCATTCAAATATATATGTATACATATGATAAATTTGATATATATGGACAGGATAATCTAAGTAATGACACATATAATAGATATGCTTAGTCATTAGTTAATATGTGCAAATCCTAGAGAATAACCAGTATTAATATGAAGATATATATGAAGGAATACATGAAATTAAAAAGAATAAAAATAAAATAAAAACCATACATCTCTACTTCCACTGAGAAAATAATGTGAGATTATGTTTATCATTATTATTACCATCAGCACTATGTTAGGATTGCTAGCCAGGACAGTACAGAACACAAAGCTGTATATGGCATATTTGGTTGACAGAGGCTTACAGGAAGTCAAACTTAAACATCTCAGTTAAGTCACTGTATCCAATAAATAATTCATCCTTTTAGAATTTATTATTATTTAATGTCTATTTATTTGATGTTTTCTTCCTCTCTTTCTGTTTATGAGTATATATTTTGTCAACATATTCCTTAGCAGGCATATAGGAGAATTAATATGTATCTATCCTCTGTTCAGTTGTTTATATATTTGAGGAATTTGAATGGGTACGTATTATCACTTTAAGGGAAAAGTCAAATTTAGGCAATATTTTTTTTATCAATCTCAGTATTGTAACCAAGTGATTACTGTGCTTGTATTTGTCCTCCAAGAACCATTAATACTGATTTAATGTGTGACCTTAAAGCAAAGCATCAATAATTAATATTGAATCTCAATAGTGTTTGACTAAAGATAATTATTTTTATTTCAGATTAGTAGCATATCTGTATAGAATTCTATTTTATACCTAACAGTGAATGCTTGAAAATTTATTATTAGAGAGTGGTCGCCATTCTGTGTGCTGTTCCTTTGCACACTATCTTGTGGCAAAGCTTCATTCATAAACCATGTACAGTAAGAGATTAATAAGAAAAACCATAAAGAAAAGTCAAGTTTATTAAGTTGTAATGGAAGTTCTGTGAATATGGTCTCTCAAAATGCAGGATTTTTCATCAAATATTTGTGGAGCCCAGTTGACCTCAGATATTGCAAGAATTAAATGTGAACCTGAGTGATTAGGGCAGTGTACCTCCTCATCACGTTAAAAGATATTTTTCTAGCCAGGTACAGGGCCTGCAGCACTTGAGATGTGAAAATATGAGAATGGAGAGTTTCTGGCTAGCCTTGGCTACATAGTACATTCCTACTCAGCACAGGCTTCTTATCTGGATTATGTGTTCAAATAATGCAACTTTAAAAAAATTCCCCTTTCTATTTTTATTCCAATACTATTTTCTTCACGTTAGCCCTGTTTCTGAGCCTTATTGTCTCTTGTTCAAATTATAACAGTAATGTTTCTCTACTGTTTTTTTCCTGTAACTGCAGAGCTCACAAAATTATTTATGAATATTTCCCCATATGTTAATATTTTAGCCTGATGACAAACTAAACAACTTTCATTAACTTTAAGGTTCTCCATTCCATTTCCTAAATCATAACTCATCAGAATTAGTTAGCCCCTAAATTTCATAAGACATACATTTTCTTACATTAATTATTAATGTGCAAAACAAACCCGAACTTTAAATAAACATGCAATAATTACAGAGAACAAGGGGAAAGAATATAATTTATATGATATTAAACTCCACATTTCTTTCCTAACTAATTACATACTTGGAATTGAACATCTGTAAAAGCCCCAATGATATATAGTAGCCTATCTTAGAAGTGTACAGTACACTATTCCATTCTTCATTTGTAATTGAATAATGTGATCAAAGAGGAAATGGAGGGGGGAGGCATGCATGTAAACAAAGGGTCCAGTCCTTGAAGGACAGTCCAAGGATTATAAACATATTACTAAAGATACAGCAACATACATTGTTCTATTGCTTGCTACTTTCATGCATGAGACAGTGGCAGTTGTAATCATCCATGAGAGTCTTTTTTCTCATTTTCAACAATTCATCTTTCCTTTCAGAAATAAATTTCCAAATAAAGATTTCCTCCAATTTCAAACAGACCATAGGTATCTAGTGTAACAAAGATACCTCAGGATTGCTGACATCTTGGTTCTAGCATTGATGCTTATGAGTTGATGTGATGAAAGGGATGTTGTGGCGTCATCCCTACTGATGAACACACTGTTATCCTGCAGGTCTCTATCTACTTTTAAACCCAATAGGAGGACATCCAAGGTCATCATAAATTTAAATTTGATCTCATTAGTATTTAACTCATCATTCATTTTTATCTTTACTTCACAACGGAAATGCTTGTTATCCCCTGGGTAATTGATCCCTTAGGCAATTTAAAGCAGTACATTCAAGTATTTCTTAAGGTCACCGACAAGGTTACCTTAAGAAATTAACAAAGAAAATACTTATTTGATCATTGTAACCATAATTGTGTCTCCTTTATTTTTTTTTAAAGTAAAACTGTATGGTTAGATATGTGTAAGGTCTCTGGAATAAAATTAAGCATGGTTGCCTTCTTCTGTATCAATGTGTTGGTGACCATATCCAGTCCACAAGTCCTGTATCACCCATGAATTCTTGATGATCCCAAAGATCATCAAGTATAATCCTAATCTAGCCATTAAATGGGAATGGGTGGGTAGGGGAGCAGGGGCGGGTGGAGCATATAGGGAACTCTCAAGATAGCATTTGAAATGTAAATAAAGAAAATATCTAATATAAAAAAAATAATCCTAATCTAATGGTCAATCCCATTGCACAATTGATTTAGGCAAGCCTTTAGATTTTACCTTATGTAAATATCCTCTGGACTTTCAACCTGAAATTTGTTTTAGAATAATTCACCCTCAAGGTCACCTCTTAATAAAAACCATGAAATGTGTTCTGCTAAGCATCTAGGTTCATGAATCGCTTTTAATGGATCTGATTTCAGTCTTTCTCCTATCAATGTTGATTACCGCTATCAGCACACTAACTTCTAGTGAGAAACTGAGTCAGCCATCTCTTCAGTTCTCTTCCATAATAAGTTCTTCTGTGTATGTGTCTAATATTAAGTCCTTAGATAAAGTAACAAAGGGAATACTTATTTGATAATTGTAACCATAATTATGTCTCCTTTATTTTTTTAAAGTAAAACTGTATGATTTTAATATGTGTAATTGCAATCCATATGTTTAATACAAAAATGATCTCCAAGTGCCTCCCACCCAGGAAGAGCCTTTAACTGAGAAATCACAGCATTTATCCACTGTATATACCATACACAAAACAATATGTTAGGCTGTAGATTTATATCTGGTGTATTATGTATCATAGAATGAGTGAGGTTCTAATGAAAACAGTAAAGCCAAATCTAACAGCCCTTTGTCTGCATCTCATGAGCATGCATCTCATGCATCTTCTCTCTCAAGAAGGATCTATGGGTAAAATTTTTAGCAAGATACAGATTAAGGTAATCTGAATCATAGATATGATAGTTCTTAATGGTGTATCTTATAAAATTAATTCTGACACCTTAAGCCAGATGATTCTAATATTAAATTCTCCTGGGCAAATTTGGTTATGAAATTATCTAAAGATTACTTATAGGATGGGGAACTGTTGCATATTAAGATGGGGAAAGTCTATTGCTAATCACTAATCATAATGTGTATGAAAAAATGACCAACATTAAAATTTTATATTACCAATAAGGAACATGAAGATTCAACAGATTCCTGTAAAAAAAAAAAAAAGAGAGAGAGAGAGAAAAACATTGCTTAAGATCTTTTTTTTTTTAAGACTCAAAAAAAAAAAAAAAAAAGACCACTTATCTCTCTCAGAAAAAAAAAAAAAAAGAATGCCTTCAAGTTCCAGAAAGGAAGTAATAGAAAACCTGGATTAATTAGCAATCAAAGCTGAGACGAGATTAAGTTTTCTAGTTGTAGTGTTCCTGGAGAGTTACTAATTTTTACCCATCTGTCATGTTATTTATGATGTGTTTCAGGACATTGAAAAGGATCCAGAAAATACCAGTAGATCCCAATAAACAAAATACAAAAGGTACATCTCTAATGGCTGGTGGTCTGCAAGCATTTTGTTAATCTGTCCTGCTTTGGGCAATAAAATGGGAGGAATGTTAACAATAAATTTTAATATTTATTTATTTGTTTGTTTGTTTTGTTTTGCTTTGTTTTTTGAGACAGGGTTTCTCTGTATAGCCCTGGATGTCCTAGAACTCACTCTGTAGACCAGGTTGACCTTGAACTGAGAAATCTGCCTGCCTCAGCCTCCCAAGTGCTGGGATTAAAGGGGTGCACCACCACTGCCCGGTTTAATATTTATTTTTTTAAAAAAGAAAATATAATATGACCTAATAAAGGAAGACTATAACAAATACTTTTATAAATGTACTCTCTAGGTATTTACTAATTTTTAGGCATTGAATGCGAGAATTTTTTGTGTGTATTAAAGTATTTGCTCAAAAAAGAATTACCCTTTGAAAGATACTCTATTACTGTCACTACTTTTGAGATCAGCATAATACATTTAAAAAACCAGGAATTAGTGATGTACAGCTTTGAAATATGCCCGTCTGAATCCAAGGAATCTGGAGAAATCCAGAGAAGAAACAAAACTGAAGTTTGCAAAAAGCCGTAGTAGGGAAAATGAAATACTTGCATAGGATACTATGTATCCCTATCTTAAAGGGTCTCATGTCCACAGCATATTAGCAGTTAACTCTAGTTCTGTAACTATTTTGAAGAACATTTTACAGGCTTCTAATATTTTTTCTAGAAGGAAGCTCTGGTGGTTTGAATGAGAATGACTCCCATAAGGCTCATATGTTGGTCTCAAGGTGGTAGACATATTTAGGAAGAGTAAGGAAACTTGGCCTTACAGAAGGAGGTGTGGCCTTGCTACAGGAAGTGTGCCAACTATTGCAGTTGCTTTTCCTCTGTCTTGCGGTTGTTGTCTTAACAGGTAAGCTGTCAATTACTGCTCCAGTGTCATATCTGCCTGTCTGCTGCCATGTCCCATACCATGATGGTTATGGACTCTAGTTTCCTGTATAACTAGAGTCCCAAATTAAATACTTCATTTTATAAGTTGTCTTAGTCACTATATTTTGTCACAACAGTAAAAAAGCAACTAAGATGGAAGTGAATCCCCTTTGGTTTTTTTCTAGATCTAAAAAGAAGTGAGGAGTATTCCAATGTTCTCTGCATATTCCCTGCAGCTTCGTAAGACTCATTGGATCCACGGAAACTAACTTGGTCATTTTCTCTTTTCCTTCCTCTCTCTGACATTTCATCAGAAGATATGTCATGGTCTCTTCTCTTTCTGTCCCCCTTTGCCATTTTCTACTGTTGCGACCTCTGACTGTCCAGACCTATCCAGGCAGCATTCTGCTCTGAACTGAATCAATTAGCATTGGCATTATGTTTCCTTTCAGCTTTTATTAAAGTGAACATTTTATCTTCCTCTGTGTGTCCGTCTCAGTCACCGTCTCTTCATTTCTCCTTTGACTCCACTTTTGAAAGTGATGAAGAGAGGTATAAGTATTCAGAATCACCACCATACATGCCAGACTATAATATAAAAAAATTCAAGTAAAAAAGTAAAAGGTCAAATATAAAAGTGAGGATGTGAAACTTATAAGGATAGACATAACAGAAGAGGTATAAGAACGGAAAAGCAGATAATATGCCTATTGCCAAAGGCTGGGAGTCAAGGGGACACTATCTACAGATAATGCCATGGCAAGTTGAAAGGTACACTTTATCCAGTACTCTCCTTTTCTGATCTCCACATAGCCCTGATTTTAAAGTCACTCTGTAGATGCAAATTCCAAGTCATATTGAGTTCCTGACTCAGCCTGATTCAGTGCTTGCCTTGGGGCTGACATAACTAATTTGCTGATGTCTGCCAAGTCCCTTACTACTTAATCTTCTGCTTCCCAAATATTGCTGCTCACCTCTCCTCTCAGGTTCTCTATGCCTTCCCAGAATTATGCCTTGATAAAAACTCTTGTGGCTCTTTCTTTTTCCCTGGTGATTCAAAGAGAATAAATGTAAACAAGTACATTTGGTCTGCCATGTTCAATTTGAACTCCTGCCATTCGTTACAAAATTGTCAGTCTCTGCAATTTAGAAACTGTCTGTGCTGCAAAATTTAATTACATTCTCTTCTTAATTTCCTTCTTACACCGCTTAGATGATCTGGTACATCTTTTCAAACATTCTTATCAAATTTCTCTTATTTCACCCTGTAAGCATCCACCTAGCCAAATACCATTGTTTCCTTTGAGTACATCCAAGATGAGAAGCAATGCAGCTACTGAGTGCAGAAGTAGCTCAGCATCACTGTGAGAATGCCATCATCAGCTGCATTAGCTACTTCTGCTGTATTGACTGGAAAATGTAATTCATCCAGTTTACTCTCTATTTTTATTCCCAATAACAACAAAATACCTACCACCAGACTATTCAAATCTCACATCAAATTGTATTACTACAAACTCACACACACACACACACACACACACACACACACACACACTTTCTTGGTTGACATACTAAAGCTAGCCTTGTTTCACAAAGAAAACAACTCAGAAAGAAAAATTACCATCTTCACAACACTGAAATGTTGTGTATCTTTGATCAACCACCTAATTAAGTGATCCAGTAGGAAGTCTTCAGTACTGAATTCACTTGTCACTCCAGCAGCATCAGGACACGTTCCTCTCTTCAGTTCTCTCCTTCCAATGGCACCCCTCTGCCTCCATCTGTGCCCACTGCTTGCATTTGCCAGCCACTCTTCTCTTAAGGTTCAGTGAACGCAGTGATACTGCAGAGTTTCTTTCCTAGCATCTTTGCATCCTTTGCTTTGAGTGCTTTGGTTTGAGACAGACTTGCTTGGAAATCCAGTCTGGTGTCAAATCAGAGCTCATCCTGATTCACCTCCACGTGTTGTAATTACATGACATGCAACCACCATTCTGGCTTTCCACAGTTTTAAGTCTCCACCTGTTTGCTCTTCAAGCCCTTGCTTTTCCTTAGTCTCTACAACAGTAATCAGCCTCAGACTCATCTCCCACCGGCACTTTCCTTCCAGGCAACCATGCCCTATGCCTGAGACTCAATCTTATGCCCTAATTACTACTGTCTTCCTTGGTATTGCTCCCTACAAAAATGTTGAAGAGACCTTTCAACTCAAATATATTCAGGATCTCCCATCCTCTTTACTTTTGTTTTGAACTTGACACACCTGGGAAGAAGCAATCTGAACTGAAGAATTCCTTCAATCAGATTGGCCTGTGGGCCTATCTTTGGATATATCTGTTGTATGTTTTCAATGTCTGGGATTGTTCTGTTTTTCTTTGTTTTTTAAAGGAATTTAGATATCTCACCTTCCCTGAGCAAGATTATGCTTTCCTATTCTGTCACCACCAGCCTTATCTTACCATAGTCAGTGAAATTGGAGAGAAACTTTTAAGATTCAGTATTTGATTTATTCAGCTTGTTTGTTGATTTATTTTCTGGAACAATATACTCAGAGGTGTCTTCATTGAGATACTGGTATTCTGTTTGTGATTTAATATTAAAATATATGAAAATGTAAACATATTTTGTTTTCAAATTTGTATATATAAATATGTATGCATATAAATCTGCACCTATATTTTCTAAAATAATGATAACACAAAGAAACATGCATAAATATGATAATTTTCAGATGTTATATATGAAAATATCTTGGAATAAAACTGGGCTGGACAGCCTATTACCATATGTGTTAAACATTTTAGTATTTTGCCAGAGAGCTTAATATTGAAAATGTCTTTCTGAGTGGGTACATGGAATGGATATTCCCTTTCACAGCCTTACAGAAGATCAGTATTCAGCAATATGCTTTAGTGGGATAATGCACTCTGTGGGTCACCTCTCATTGTTATCCTGCTCCACTATGCAAAAATGGCCCAAATTCCCCCTCCAGTCCTTTGATTACCTCTTAGTCTGCTGTCACTTTTCTTTCCCAAATGATAACACTGGAAATTCACAGGAAAATATGATACATTTTGAACTGTTTGTGCCTAGATGTCATTCATCTGTTTCCTTTTGAAAGACAAATTGCATGAACATATTAACAGGGTTCTGAAGCTATGTGAGTACAACTCTCTGTAGTTTCAGTCTTGTTAGCAACTGTGGTTAAACAAAGGATCAGGTCAGTTCAATTTCTACTTTCTGTGACAGTATTGAATAAACTTCATAAGAGTAAGTTCAATATTAGACAAATGTATTCTGAGACTTATTGAACCATTTCCTACCTGAGAGGCAGCCCGCTGTGTCCATCCTCTCTCCTTGAAGAGGTTCCATTCACAAGAGATAATACTGTGCGGTTTTTGTTCTGTGATACCACCGCTGACAACTCCTTGTCTTTCTTGAACACTTAGCTTCTCAGGGCTTAACTTTTGAATCAGAAATTAAGTTCTTGTCTCAGATCTACATTCCTACTCATCATTAAACAACTCTACTAAAGAAAAATGAGACTCTCAAAGGTTTTCTATGCCAGATTGAAAACAAGGACTGAAACAGAATTGAGTTAGAATATTTCATCTAACTGAATGAATGTTGAGACAGAACATCTTCAAACCATAGTTTCCACAGTTGAACAGAGATAACATTAAGATATAATCTCATCAGCCACACAAACCCAAGAAACTTTTGGTTTATTCTTTTTGCTTCTACTTGTACATAAAGAAAGATAACTAAGGCTTTGAGTAGATACCTCTACTTAACCAAAGTTAAATAAGCAATTTTTGATAGTAAAATATAACATTTTTAGTACATATCATATGATAATTCATTAAAATTAGATTGGATAGAAGTAGAGTTCAATGGTAGAAGGCCCCTATTGTCCACTAGTGTACGCAGACATACACTCACAAACACACACACACACATTTAAACAATACTTCTAATAATTTTTCATGCTTTAAACTAATGAGTCTCAGCACTCTATGGTTAAACAAATTATGCAAATGATTCAAGAACATTGAACGGTAAGCATGGGATTTTGAGTGCAGCCATTGTGGTAGTTTGAATATGCTTGGCCCATGGAAAGTGACACTATTAGGAGGTGTGGCCTTGTTGGAGGAAGTGTGTCACTGTAAGTGTGGGCTTTGGGGTTTAATGCTGAAGTTCCACCCAGTGTGGAAGAGACATTCCTCCTGGCTGCCTTTGGATCAAGACGTAGAATTCTTAGCTTCTTTAATACCATGTCTACCTGGATGGTGCTATGCTTCCCATCATGATGATAATGGACAGAACCTCTGAAATGGTAAGCCAGCCCCAATTAAATGCTTGTCTTTATAAGAATTGCTGTGGTTATTGTGTCTCTTCACAGCAATAAAACCCTAACTAATTAGACAGCCATTCTATTTGGGGGAATCTATGGACCATGGATGAGAGGGCCAGACTCTTAGCTTTGTTTATGTGTTACTGTGAGCAATTTTCCTAACAATTCTGAGCTTCCATTTAATCGTGTGGGGAAATGTGAGACTAAAACAGTCTCTGAGGGCTGGTTAAATTTTAAAAACTGTGATAATTTTTTTTTGAGATGTTACAAATTTCATGATTATAAAGATTTATTTATTCATTATATGTAAGTACACTGTAGCTGTCTTCAGACAGTCCAGAAGAGGGCGCCAGATCTTGTTATGGATGGTTATAAGCCACCATGTGGTTGCTGGGATTTGAACTCCGAACCTTCGGAAGAACAGTCGGGTGCTCTTACCCACTGAGCCATCTCACCAGCCCAAATCTCATGATTGTAAATAGGAAAGTTTATTAATCTTTTTTTAACTTATGTCTGTTGCTTATTATTATTAGGGAGACTATTGAAATATGTGCCTTAAGTTAGTGCAGAACAACAGAACACAGTCCCTGTCATGAATCTGACAAGAAGTCTTTCTCTGTGCTGAATTTTCAGCTGACCTGTGATGTCTTCTTCTGGACTTGGGATCTGAGAACTTAAAAGAATGGGACAACTTACAGTTTAATGCTGTAGACAATCTTACTTCTGTTTTCATTTATTTTCATATACAAGTGAAACAAAGAAAGCAATGAGTTAAGAAAAGTTGTTTGATTTGCAAAACACAAGAAAACCAAGAAGAAGGAAGACCAACGTGTGGATACTTCATTCCTCCTTAGAATAGGGGGAAAAATACCCATGAAAGGAGTTACAGAGACAAAGTTTGGAGCTAAGACAAAAGAATGGACTATCCAGAGACTACCCCACCTGGGGATCCATCCCATCATCAGCCACCAAACACAAACACTATTGCATATGCCAGCAAGATTTTGCTGAAGGGACCCTGATATAGCTGTTTCATATGAGGCTATGCCAGTGCCTGGCAAACACAGAAGTATATGCTCACAGTCATCTATAGGATGGAACACAGGGCCCCCAATGGAGGAGCTAGAGAAAAAAACCCAAAGTGCTGAAGGGGACTGCAACCCTATAGATGGAACAACAATATGAATTAATCAGTACCCCTAGAGCTCGTGTCTCTAGCTGCATATGTAGCAGAAGATGGCCCAGTCGGCCATCATTGGGAAGAGAGGCCCCTTGGTCTTGCAAACTTTATATGACCCAGCACAGGGGAAGGCCAAGGCCAAGAAGTGGGAGTGGGTGTTAGGGGAGCAGGGAGGGGGGAGGGTATAGGAAACTTTCGGGATAGCATTTGATATGTAAATGAAGAAAATATCTAATAAAAAAAAGAAAGGTTGTAGGTTGTTTGAGTTCAGAAAAACATGGTAGGAAAAACATATAAATAAATGCCAGTAAGCAAATACTAAATATTAACACAGTACCGCTTTCCCAGAACTTTCTCGGGACAGACCAATTTTAACACAATCACCTGGCACTTACTATAGATTATATCTGGAAAAGCATGAAAGCAAGGCAGGAGGCCATGCCCTGATTCAGGGTACACTGGCAAGATTGGGTTCTATAGCTATGTTCTGATATTCCACAAGAATAAACATGTCTTCTAAGTTGAATGTAAATATGTATCACAGGAGGGACAAAATCAGGTCTAATAACATCAGGGAACAAAATCCTCTGCCTTTTTCCTTGAGCCTCTCTCACAGTTCCCCCAAGGCATCCTTCAGCATGAATCATCCTTTTAAGCCTGTTCCAAAGATTAATCTACACTTTTATGGTACTGAGGTTTCAGTTCATTTTAAGCTTAACTTCAGTCCTCTGAAGTTAAAATTGTAAAATTGTCTTTCCATGTCAGAACAAATTCTGAAAACTTATTCTTTACATTTTAGTATTTAAATTCTCATCAATTTTTAGCTATATATATACATATATATGTATATATGTATGTATGTATGTGTATATATATATATATATATATATATATATATATATATATATATATGGTGTTAAAAGTGTGAAATAATAAAACATTTGGACTTTAGTTTTACAAACAATTTAAAAAACACAAAAGCCTTGTGCTCCTGGGCTAAAAGACAAATGGACTCAACTTAGCTTGTTAAACAAGCATCTTTTACCTTATGTCATTGGTTTATAAAATTGTCAGCTTTGTACAAAAGAAACTAATATCTAAATCAAGCATAAAATTTACACAATATGCAAAACAATTTGTTATTTTTGATAGATGGAAATGAATGTACTTTCTTTTCCAACCTGTTTTATAAGCCATCGTCTACGCATTTCAATGAACCAGCTATCATCCTGCTCCCAATTGCCAGCCAATCTAAAAGATTAGCACACAGGCTCTCACCACGCAGGATGTGATGAAATGGGACGTTCTTCATCATTTCCAAGTACGTGATTGCAGAGATAGCCTCTGGAAGTGCATAACTGAATACTGCTGTGCATCACTTCAAGCAGGCTACCTTTGAAACAGGTGAAAATACAAATCCTTTTAAATAGAAATATGTTTTTATTCATCTCCTTCCTTACAGTCTCCTCACATCATTACAATTAGTATAATTTAGAGATTAAAGGACTTTTTATTGGATATTTTCTTTATTTCAAATGTTATCCCTTTTCCTGGTTTCCCCTCCGAAAAACACCTCCCCCATCCCTTCCCACCTCTCCCTGCTCCCAACCCACCCACTCCTGCTTCCTGGCCCTGGCATTCCCCCACACTGGGGCATAGAGCCTTCACAGGACCAAGGACCTCTCCTCCCATTGATGTCTGACTAGGCCATCCTCCGCTGCATATGCAGCTAGAGCCATGAATCCCACTATGTGTGCTCTTTGGTTAGTGGTTTAGACCCTCGGAGCTCTGGGGGTAGTAGTTAGTTCATTTTGTTGTTCCTCCTATGGGCCTTCAAACCCCTTTAGCTCCTTGGGTACTTTTCTCTACTTTTAAAGTGGCTTGTATATAAGCCAAGAACTGTTATTACTGTCATAGTCTGAAATAAGAATAATCACAAATATTACATCATTGAGAACTCTCAGGTACCCTGGGTTATATTAATCTGAACACTAGAAGAAGAAAACATCAATACTAGCATTGATACATACTGAATAGTTGTTTCACACAGCAGGGGACACTGTGATGGGCCGCATGTCAGTACCACAACCTGCAAGTTTTAATCTGCGAGTAGTGTAAAAATAAATCTTCCCAGATTCAATTAAAATTATACATGAAGATAGTAGGGACAGTATGTCAAAGACTACAAAAGCATCCACAGGACCCTTTTATGTGAGTGATAATGTGAAGGGATCACTCAGAAAAAGATACCGAGTTCATAAGAAAATGCTGGAGAGCAAGCTCACACTGAGTAAAAATGAGATACCTTCTTGCCATTTGCTGAATGCCTTTTTACCAGGTTGGGAATAAATGTGGCTTAAATGGTATTTTTTTCATTCAACTTCATGTTTTTTGAATGCTTTTTATAGCATGCAATGGAAGATGTTGATATTCCAGGGCTTTTGATAGTAATGAAATTTTAATGCATATTTAACAACTTCTTTCTCCAGGCCTTTGCAATGGAGAATGTTCCTGGCTTGCTATTTATAACCTTTATGGAGCTTCTTTAAAAGACTATTTTCCAATAAACCAACAATGGCTGTCTGGTTACATTTAGTTTGTGGACTAAAAGTGTAGTAAAATGTAATTCCCTTTATTAATTATTTATGTGTGCGTGTGCCTGTATCTGTGTATCTCTATGTCCCCGTGTGTGTCTTTCTGTGTGTGTCTCTCTCTGTGTGTTTAGAGGTTATAATGGAAATGGAAAATATTTTTTTAAATTCCATTTCCTTGATGAGTTATTACCTTCCTAATTCTCCATAAACTTAAATGTATTGAAGATTTACAACAATACTGGAAATGATGTACCAGCTCAACCACAGAGTAACAGAGGGACTACTAGGGAAGGATGTGGAAGTACTAGTTTGCTGAGGAGGCCAAAACCTAGGGATTTTGAACATTTTCTGCCTCACAGACCTGGACATGAGAAGTTCATAATCAGAGCACTAGAGAGCTGAGTCTCAAGGACACTGATAAAATGATGTAACCCAAGTTTCTCTCCTGGACATAGGAATGACTAGCCTTCTATTCACTAATTTCCCTCTGTGTGTGTGTGCGTGTGTGTGTGTGCGTGTGTGTGAGTGTGTGTGCGTGTGTGTATTTGCCACCATGTTCTCCTTTATTAAAGGCAGATCAATCCTGTCGATCTAGGATCAGCACTAATACAGCATTGTCACTTCATTCCCTCAAAGGAGTCTATTAAGGAAGCCATGATCTGAGGGCATTTTTTTATTATTATTATTTTCTTTATTTACATTTCAAATGCTATCCGGAAAGTTCCCTATACCCCCTTGCCCCTGCTCCCCTACCCACCCACTCCCACTACTTGGCCCAAGCCTTCCCTTGTGTTGGGTCATATAAAGTTTGCAAGACCAAGGGGCCTCTATTCCCAATGATGGCCGATTAGGCCATCTTCTGCTACATATGCAGCTAGAGACACAAGCTCTGGGGGTACTGGTTAGTTCATATTGTTGTTCCACCTACA
>NC_034593.1:7090296-7099382 GCF_900095145.1 Mus pahari | reverse complement strand
TGAACATTTTTTCAGGTGTTTCTCAGCCATTCGATATTCCTCAGTTGAGAATTCTTTATTTAGCTCTGTACCCCATTTTTAATGGGGTTTTTTGAATTTCTGGAGTCCAGCTTCTTGAGCTCTTTGTATATATTCTGTTACCACATTTTTAAATGTAAAGTCAGGAGGATTAATAGGTCATAGTTTTCCTTGGCTATATTGTGAATTCAAGAACAGCCTGTATTATATGACTGTCTGTGTCTCCCAAGGAAAGCAAACCAAAATTATCACACAAAAATGAGTTCAGAGGGATGATAAACCAACTTGAAATGATTCTTGCTCCACCAGTACCCCCTGAGCTCCTGTCTCTAGCTGCATATGTAGCAGAAGAAGGCCTAATCGGCCATCATTGGGAAGAGAGGCCCCTTGGTCTTGCAAATTTTATATGCCCCAGCACAGGGGAAGGCCAGGTCCAAGAAGTGGGAGTGGGTGGGTAGGGGAGCAGGGGCATGCAGGGGCTGGTGGTATTGGGAACTTTCAGGATAGCATTTGAAATGTAAATAAAGAAAATATCTAATATTTTTTTTTTAAAAAAAGAAATGATTCTTGCATTCTTACTTTTTAAAATATTTTGTCGTATTTTTATTACCTGTATATTTTTTTGCAGTCCAGATGTTACCGCCCTACTGGTCCACATTCCCACACTATCTCATCCCATTCCTCCTCCCTTTATCTTCAAGAGAATGTTCTCCCACCACCAGGCCTCCCTACTCTCTGGGGCCACAAGTCCGTCAAGTGTTCGGCAAGTCTTTTCCCACTGAGACCACACCCAGCAGTCCTCTGCTGAATATGTATTAGGGGCCTCATACCAGCTAGTGTATGTTGCCTGGTTAGTGGCTCAGCGTCTGAGAGTTCTCAGGGGTCCAGGTTAGTTGAGACTGCTGGTCTTCTATGGGGTCACCCACCTCCTTAGCTTCTTCCAGCCTTTCCCTAATTCAACCACAGAGTTCCCCTACTTCAGTTCAATGGTTGGGTGTAAGTATTTGCAACTGTCTCAATCAGCAGATTTTGGGGCCTCTCAGAGGAATGCTCCTAGTGCCAGGCCTTGGAATCACCCCTTGAGATGGATCCCAAGTTGGGCTGTTCATCTTTCCCTCAGTCTCGTCTCCATTTTTGTCCCTGCAGCATTTTTAGACAACAGTCAAAAACTGTGACCCAGAATTGTTCATGTCTAAAAGAATTGCCCTGTCTTTCTACTTGAGGTGGACTCTACAAGTTCCTTTTCCCCACTGTAGGGCACTTTACCTTAGGTCCCTCCCTTTGAGTCCTGAGAGTCTCTCACCTCCCAAGTTTCTGGTACTTTCTAGAGGATCCCCCACATCTCCCCCCTTCCCATTCTGCTGACCCTCAGAGCTTCTCTCCTGTCCTCCCCTCATACCTTTCCCCTCCTCATCCCTCTCACTCCCTCTGCCTCCCACAATTACTTTTTTCTCCCTCCCAAGTGGGATTGAAGCATCACATTTGAAGCCTTCTGCTTGTTAACCTTCTTGAGTTCTGTGGATTTTATCTTGGGTATTCTGTACTTTTTTTTGGCCAATATCCACTTATCCCTTTGGTTCTGAGTTATCTCACTCATGATAATATTTTCTAGTTTCATTCATTTGCCTGCAAAATTCAGGATGTCCTCATTCTTAATAGCTGAGTAGTGTTCCATTGTGCAAATGAAGCACATTTTCTGGATCCATTCTTCGGTTTGGGGACATCTGGGTTGTTTCCAGATTCTGTATCACAGATAAGGCAGCAATGAAGATAGTGGTGCATGTACTCCTACAGTGTGGTGGGGCATCTTTTGGCTATATGCTCAAGAGTGGTATAGCTGGGTCTTCAGGTAAATCTACTTTCAGTTTTCTCTCTTGCATTCTTACGGAAGAAAACATGGAATCAGAGACCATCAGATAGCAAGGGGGAAAGTGAAGAAAGGGGAACACACTTCAGTTTTCAGAAATGTCAAATATAAAAGATAGAGATTCTAGCTAACCTCATTCAGCAGAGTTCTTTGCTATAATTTAGTTTTAGAAAGAAATATAAAGATAGGCTTAGGACAAATTTAGAAGCCTAATTAAAGTTTGACAATCCATAGGATCTTTCCAAAATTGGCAGCATTTTGATGACACAGATGAATAGAAAAGAGTTATATAAACTTACACGCTGCTAAAATTCTTTTGAATTTCATTTGGCATCTATATTTTTATTACCATGTTCTTGCTCCTTATTTTTAATTATACTTTAATTAACATATAGCTGTATAACTTGCCCTCTCGTCTCTCTTTCCTCCAACACCTCTCGTGCCCGGCTTCAGTCTCCCTTAAGCCGGTGGCCACGTTGTCTTTGATTAAATGCTGTATAGTAATTGGAAAGCCAGCATTTAAATCAGTTTTTAAAAGCAGTGCACCAATATTCTTAGAGCTTCAGGATATGTGAGGCATACATATTTAATTTTTGGATGACTAGCCAAGAAAGACAAAGGGTAATCATGTAACTTTTTAAAGAGTTAGTTCATCTTATGTCAACTTAAAAACTAAGATATATAAAGTTTTCAGGAGGGTGTCTGCGTCACAAGAGCTTGTTACTACAGCTGTTTTCTTTTTGCAGTAAAAGTCAAATTTCTAGATATTTAGTCTGTTACTTTGTTTCTTATCTCTACAGTCAAAGAAACTACAAAGTTGTTCCATAGCTTTAGGGAGCTAAAAGTCTTCCATATAAATTTAACTTTGAAGATAGCCTGGTGAATAAATTTTCTAGCAATAACAATAAAAAAATAAGAAGAAGAACTAGATGTCATAAGGGAGAAGTTTTCTTACATTTAATTTTTGAAAAAACAGCCATAAAACAAAAAAGAAACTTTTATCACAGCTTACATGTCAACAATATTTGATATGGACCAAGGTCAAGTTTTCTCTTAAAGAAAAACCATAGGCTATAAATTTGTCAGCTTGTTGAAAAGGTAGAAACCTTGCCAGAAAGACGGTTTATACCTTTACTATAAGTATTACCTGCTTCATTTTAAGTTTTTTCTTTTGTTCCCGCTGTGAGTGCCAAAGACATGACATGAATGTCAAGACTTATAAATTTTTAAAAACGCAAGCTAGGATTGGAGAGCTGGATAAAGTTTTGACACTCAGTGATGTTCGACAGAAGTGGTTTTTAATAATAGAATCCTAGTCAGAATAAAATGTGAAAGTTAAGGCAGACCACAATTCCAATTAATGTTCCCAATAAATAAATCAAAGAACATGGTGAACAATGTTTTCTGTCTTGAGGTGAAGGCAAAGTCAAATGAAAGGAAAATTCAAAACATGGTGATATGAATTTTCTTAGTGTAAGAAAGCAACAAAATGAAGGGCCTCCTATTTTATTGAACTTCCTTCTCTTGTCTCAGATCATGACATACCAGAAAGTGCCATCCCACCAACCTTTACTGTCAGCAATGCTATTTTTACCTCCCTGACAATTCCTGGTTTGTTGAAGAAAGCCTCCAGATTTTCCTTCTTGTTGTAACATTAAATATAAATGACCAGGAGATTTTTCATAGGTAACCTCACTGGATATCCTTCCTTCCTTCCTTCCTTCCTTCCTTCCTTCCTTCCTTCCTTCCTTCCTTCTTCCTTTCTTTCTTTCTTTAATTAAGAAAAGAAGCATTAGTCTTTGCTGATTTATCTTACCCTCAAGAATGCATAGGTGCTGCCTGTTCCAACAAAAGGATCCTTAAAAGTTGCCAAGTTGGAGTTTTCAGACATGTGTGATTCTACATACTGTTGGGAGGGGATCATGCTGTTGTATTGAGATGGCTGTGATCCTATTGAAATGTGTATTTTCATGGATATATTATAGTGGATGACTTTCATTGATTAATACTTTGTCACAAACAGTAATAAATCACTGAAAGATTATTTTAAAACTATTTTTATATATAATTTAGCTACCGAGGGAACTGTTTTGGGTCACTCTTATTTCTATTCTTTATTTATTTCATAAAAGAGTGTGTTAACTTTTTGTTGATAAAATACTAGTAATAGGCTTGAGATAATTAACTTATAAAATAAAAATTACTTTTGTCTCATAGATTTGGATACTGTGCTCATACATCTCTGGAAGAAGAAAGTAACAAATTTAGTAAAATCATTTGGCACAGCATAGAACAAACCAGAAAGAAAGTGGGATTTGAATCTCACATGTTTGGCAGAGTGAAGAACTAAGGATTTAATAACCTCCACCATGGACCAATTTCTAAAGGGTCCAGGATGTGCCAGGGACACACCCTAAAGATGTGGTGGAACAACACAAATTCATACTATAGCCTTAAACCAGGTCTAGTGTCTACCAGAACTGGAGACTAAGTAAGGAAGACCATTGGTTTAAAGGTCAGCTTAAGCATCCTTAAGATACTTATTTTACAAACAAAAGGGTGAGTCTTATCAACATTTGGATGAGTTCAGTTTTTGTATAAGATATTTCTCATGTTTCCCTAACCTACCCTTCTCACAATTTGTGTGTGTGTGTGTGTGTGTGTGTGTGTGTGTGTGTGTAAGCTATGTATTTGAGAGGGAACAAGTAGAAGGGTTGGAAGGAAGAGGAAAGGAAAGGGAAGAAATGATAAAATTACCTTTTAATTTCAAATTTCTAATAATGAAAAAACATGTGAATATGACTAGTTTTCTCTGTAGAATATTTTTATCCACAAAGGCCTTAGTAATTTTTGTATATGTCTCAAGTAGGCATACCATAATAATTTTTATCTATTTTGCCTCCATGAGAATTGAAGCCGACAACAACTCATGATGTGGTTACATATTTTCACAGGCTCTTCAAATATCTTTGAAGTGCAGCCATGTCCTTCCTCCCACTGCTCCACTATTGCAATTGTTACTCACCCTACAATATTCCTGCAGTATATTACAGTTCACTATGATCCATACAATGAACCAGTCTCTAAAATGCCAAGCCTTTCCAAGTAGATATTAATGTAACATTAAGTCACAAACATTTTGCAAATTACCTAAAACTTGATAATAATTATTCTACATCACTACAGAAACCCACGCAAATCATGTCATGTGCCTAAATTAAGAAATGTTGTTAAAGAAAGTATATGTTCCTTTAATTCATTCATCTGCATTAATGAAATATGAGCATCCAGATATAGATCTATGTTTTCCTAGATTCTATTCCTAATAACAAATGAAGTTGTACAAATTATTTTTCACTTAATATTATATAACAGAGGCTGTTGGATGCTAACTGTTGTTTCAGTAACCATATTTTTTAATAGCAATGCCTTTGTCAGGAGGAGATACAAGATCCCTGCTCTCCAGTTGTTCCTGGGAATTCACTGTAGTTAATAATCACAGGAGTATTCCTTTGGGACCCATTTCCCTGCATTACTAGGATGGAGTTCCCAATGTCACCACTCACTACATCTTCTATACCTTATTGCTTCTAATGGCAAGGACAGTGTCATCCACTTCTTTAAATCTCCTTAGTATGCACTTGAGATACACATTCTGTAGGGCAAGTTACCTATTCAAACTTTTTCAGTTTTTCTTGACTCGAGTATATTGGATGCTAGCTCACTGCTGTTAACTCGAACTATACTTTTTCTCATGTGTGTATGTGTGTGCATGCATCCTATTTTCATGAATGTCAGTACATGACATTGTATGCCTGTGGATAAAAGTACAACCAGAAGTGTTGGTCTAAGTCTTCCACCAAATTTATAACACAGTACCTTGATGTTCCCATGAGCTTCTGGTATTGTTTTGTCTCCACCTTCCATGTACCTGTAAGAGATATGTGCTTATAGATGGATATTTCTACATCGCATTTTATTTAGTTTCTGGAGATTTGAACTCAAAACCTTAGAGTCGTATGGCATGCATTTTATTCAGTGAGTCATTTTCCCAGTGCAAGGTTATATTTCTTTTTAAAAATATAATTTCTGGTACTTCTTTGAAAATTTAATGCAAAGCACATTCAGCTCTTACTCCTTTCTCAACTCCTCCCAGATCCTTTCAGCCATGTCATGTTTTATTCCTCTAAAGTATGCAGCAGCCTGGTAGTGGTATCTTCATGGAACTTTTCAGAACAAAATTTGCATGAGTGTAGTAGGAACCATGAATTTATGTTCCCTGTATATATCCTCCTGATGAAGCATTGTCTCTAAAAGGATTCTAAGTATGTCCATGATTTGTACATAGTTTCCAAAATTAGATATTCAAATTGATGTCTATGAATGATGTGGGTTTTAAATGTAGCACTGTAGAGAAGTAAACACTTTTTATGACATACTTTGTTCTGTAGGGTCAATGCTGAGGATCTACATGAGCAGTCCTTATATGGGCCTTGCTATCAATGTTCTCTTGACATTTCACACACAGGTATGTTGAAAATGTATAAGCAAAGAAAAGCTGCACACACTCATCACATGTTGTACAGTAGTTGTAAATTCTGCCAGCACTTATGATTTGTTCCTTTTACTCGAGAATGGAAAATGAATAAAAAGAAAAAGTATAAACTTGTAAAGGGTCGGGAATTTTTTTTCTGGTTGCTTCTGTGAATTTTTTATTTTTTATTTTTTTGGACACCTGGAAGAATTTGGCACAAACATAGTGTTATACTTCGGGAATTCAGTTCACAGAATCTTTCTAAAATATGCAGAAGCTATTCTTTGTGACTTTTCCTGTCATTTCTCTTTCTTTGGTTACTTAACTTGAGGCCTAATTCACCTGAAGAGGGACAGAAAAGGGGCTCCTTTGTCTGAAGTTACATAGACCATGACCAACCTCTAAGTACTAATATTACTCTTAATATATTCACATAAAAGAATTACATGAGAAAAATAGAACCAAAGAAATTGTATTCACTTTTGAAAATCCCTTTCATTATTTCTAATTAATTTTTTATTAGTAGTGTACAATCTCAGAAATTGATCTTATATTAATATTTTAAAAATCCAATCCCTGAAGAGCACTGCATACTAGTCGTGGCTTTCTGCTTACTGCTGAGTTATTACATTAGTATGTTAGAGCAATTGTTTATCCAGTTGCCTGATTATTACTAAATGATATTATTAAGTGATAACTGTCTATAAAAATCTTGGAAATAGCATTTTCTGTTAACTTAAAGCAATTAAGGTTTTGCTTAATAATTTTAGAATTAATGTCTTTCCATATATATATGCATATGTTTATGTATATATACATATATGTGTATATATGAATAATAAAATTAATTTATTTCTGAGACATACAATTCTTTTAGTTATTCATTTTTTTACATTTATAGCCACATTGGAAATTACTAGATGAAATTTTATTAAACAGAATTAAGCCAATAAGTCATATTTTGTATACATAACTCAGAATTGCTTTTGACATATTTGATTTAAACAACCGAAACAAATAAAAATAATAATAAAAGGAGAACTTATAAAATCCACTAAAATAAATCAGATAATTCATTGAGAGACAAAATCACCTTAGGATATGGTACTCATTTGCCCATGGAGATGTTATAAAATAATATCTATAATTTGCCGACAAGATAGTATTTTGAACCTAAAAACCTGAGTCTATTTAAGCAATAAAATATTCAAGAGATTTTTAACTATATAATGGCACAGATAACTCTACTTCTCAATCCACATCTGTTTCATCCTTCCTGGAGACAATGAATGTCTTGTGTCTAGTTTCCATAGAAGGGGCTGGTGCAACATCTCAGTTGTTAAGAGCACTTGCTGCTCTTCCAGGGAACCTGGGCTCCATTCCAAACATCTACATAGTGGCTTCTAAGTGCCTGTAAATCCAATTTAAAGAGATCTAGCACCCAAATATGGCCTCCATGGGAACTACGTTCGTGTGGTGCACGAGCACGTAAACTATTTGCCTCAACACAGATCAGGAGCTTATGTTTGCTTCCATCACATACAGGGTAGGACATGAAGATATTTCGTTCTAAGGGGACTGTATAAGCAGTTGACAATAAAGGTGCATGATGACAAAGCAGACTATAATGTAACAGACCCAACCACAGACCATGTGCAAGCAAGCATATATTAATCATGAGCTTTAACTTGAAGACACTAAATTTGAATAATCATCTCTGTCTAGTTTCCACCGTTAAATAGTAAAGTCGTTTAACCCTGGAGAGAAATGAATAGCACCCTAATGTGTGTTAATACTTCCATCAATATTTCTAAAATATCTTAGTTACTTTATACTAACTATATTTTTGTACATAAATCAATGAAATCATTTTAAATATAAATGAAAATAGTATTTCACATAAGTTAGGTAAGTGATTAAGCACACTGCTAGGGCAGTGGCTGATTTCTACAAATTCAGTCCCAGCAAGGCTGAAAGACCATACATACATACCAGGAGTTTGAAGGACCCCAAACTATGAAGTAAGAAATGTCAAAAAACATAAACAAACAACAACAACAAGAGAAAACAAAAGAAAACAAGCAAACAACAACCACATTTTGATGAAGGGATTCCAGGTGGTAGTCCATCTTAGGAGGGAAGTGAAGGTAGCAAGAACTTAAAGTATCTGCATGTGGGGCATTAGGCTATGAACAGACAAGCTGGTCTCCAGTCAAGCTGAGATGCTGAACCCTGGGACCCAGTGGTCATAATTTACCTACATGGTACGGAAGGAGTTCTCTCATGTCTCCAGAACTCTGGCTCCTAACTAAGTTACCACCCCCCCCCCAGCCCCCTCAAGAGAAGCATGGCTAGAAGTCACGTAAGCAATATCCCAAGCTTCTGACCTTCAGGCTAAACTCCTCCCCAGTTACCTAGCAACAGAAAAGATAGCAGTGTAGCTGTTTGGCCCCTCCTTACTCTCTCACTGTTTTGTTCTCTTGCACTTACTCTCCTCTCCTCTCCTCTCCTCTCCTCTCCTCTCCTCTCCTCTTCTCTCCCTCTCTCCCTCTTAATCTCTCTTTCTCTCTAGCCTTCTCTCTCTCTCTCTCTCTCTCTCTCTCTCTCTCCCGCCCCCCCTCCCCCTCGCCCTCCTATAATAAAGCTCTAAAACCATAGACAGTCTTT
>NC_034593.1:7076853-7090270 GCF_900095145.1 Mus pahari | reverse complement strand
AAAGATAGCAGTGTAGCTGTTTGGCCCCTCCTTACTCTCTCACTGTTTTGTTCTCTTGCACTTACTCTCCTCTCCTCTCCTCTCCTCTCCTCTCCCTTCTTCTTCTTCTTCTTCTTCTTCTTCTTCTTCTTCTTTCTCTCTCTCTCTCTCTCTCTCTCTCTCTCTCTCTCTCTCTCTCTCTCTCCCGTCTCTCTTTCCCCTTGCCTTTCTATAATAAAGCTCTAAAACCATAGACAGTCTTTGCTCAACAAGACTGAGTTCACTCTCTCATGCGTAAGAACTTCTCTTCCTTCAGCCCTCTCTCCCATAACCCTGGGCTACAGGGTGTACTCTGGGACCCCTTTTGTTTTGGGGGATGCCCCTTGTCCACCCCCCATCAAGTGGGTCAGAGGCTTGGATGCCCACCTGGGGCTGAGTGGAAAGCATTTGGCAGCCCTCTCACATCTGCCTGTCCAGAGCATTGGTGGAACTCTGGCAGGACGTGGGCTATCCTCCCTTCCTCCCTCTCCCCTGGACCCCCTTTTTAGTTCCCACATCTGCATGCATACATCCTGTAAACAGAGCAGACAATTGTATTAAGTTAAAATTCATACAAATTGATTCTTTATGCTACTTTCCCACACAGTATCAGTACATAAGTGAATTTCAGTAATTGCCCCATGCTCTCAACATCTTGTGAGTTGGGAGACAGCAATTGTGACAGATTAGACTTCTCATCTTGATACAATCTAGACTCCCTTAGAAAGGGAATTACAGTGAAGGATTGTCTAGATCAGATTCGCCTATGGTCATGTCTGTTGAGGGTTTTTTGGTTATGCTAAGTGTATAGGGAAACTTAGCCTAAAGTTAGTAGCTCAGTTCCCTAGGTTTTGGTCCTGGATTGTATAAAAGAATGAGAAAGTGAGCTGAGCAAAGGCATACGCACATGTAATCATTCTGTCTGCCCTGTCTACAATGTGTATGTGTGCAAATACAACAAGTTCCTGCTACCTTCACTTCCTTCCTAAGATGAACTGCCAACTGGAATTGCAACTTAAAATAAAACATTTTACCATTAGCTTTGCCTGGTACTTTGTCACAGCTACAGTAATATAAACTACTACAGATATATACACAGAGCTGTATAAACACCGTGTACATGCATCTGTGTCATGGCCATCAACTGTCACCAATGCCAGGCTGTGTACTCAGCAAACTGATTTTCACATCATCTTTTTGCTACTCTCATTCCCTTAGCATGCAAGGCTAGATTGAACTTACATTCAGATTCTCTTATGCTTCTTTGGGTGAGAATGGTCCATTTTCTGTAGCTCTCCAAAAATCCCCAATGTTGTTGCTCAATCGTGTTTTAAAATGCATTTCTCAGCTCTGAAGGCCTCCCCTCCATTCTTTGTCTTAATACTTTGATTACCTTTTATGAATTACTTTTGTTTTATCAATTTTCAGAATAAAACAGCTAATTTGTACAGGTAAACTATATCATAAATGCAAAAAAGAAAACACAGCTACTTTTCCAGTATATCAGTTTCTCCATTTTTTGAACTTTGAATAAAGTTTATTGATAAGAAACAACAAATATTATTGACATTAATATATTGTATATATGAAAGTGATTTTACAATATACTCTCTGGACTTCATTCCTGATTTGCCCATATTGCCTAGAAATAAGTATACGATCTTCATTGTTCTATAAACAAAACAAAAATATGATTCAAATGAAAATGTCCTTAAACATTTTTAGTTGGTTGCTTTTAAAATGTTATATCAAGTTACATATATTGTTTACTTCAATTTACAAAAGAAAACACAATGTTGGAGGAAATGATTCATAGAGTTGAATATATAAAAGCCATTTTTGTTAACTAAAAGTACAAGTAATCTCTTAGAGAAGGGGTGAATTCATTGCAAGAAATAATCCTTGAAAAACATGTTTCCTCCTAAGAAAGAACAGTCATTGCAAGTTTCATGAACACAACCCATAAGAGTTTAGTGGAACTTGAAATAAATTACACCATATCCCTTAAGAAAAGGAAGACCAGCAACAGACCCAAATTGGGATCCAGATCAAAGGATGACCACAAAGCTTGACATTATTACAGAAGCTACGGAGTGCTCCCAAAAAAAGGCCTATCATGACTGCCCTCTCAAAGTCCCAAAAAGCAGCTGAAAGAATCAGATGCAGATATTTGCATCTAGCCAATAGACAGAAGCTGGTGACCTGTGTGCTTGAATTAGGAAAAAACTGGAAGAAGTTGAAGAAGAGAGCAAATCTGTAGGAGGACCAGCAGTCTCAATAAATCTGGACTCCCAAAATGTCTCAAGACACTGGACCAGGCAGCATAGTCCAGCTGATATGAGGCCCCCATCACATATACAGCAGAGGGCTGTCAGGTCTGAACTCAGTCAGGGAAGATGCACCTAACCTTCAAGAGGCTGGAGGCCCTAGGGAGTTTAGAGTTCTGGTGGTGTAGGGGAAGGGGAGGTGGGGGACATCCTCATGGAGATAGGGGGATGGGGAAGAAGTATGGGATGGGGAACAGTCAGGTGGTGGACTGGAAGAGGTATAAAATCTGGAGTATAAAAAAAAGGATTACATAAAATGTATACATATATATATTATATATATATATGTATATATATAATATATATATATATATTTAAATTTAAAAAGTATTTGAGGAATTATGGGAAATAAAAATAATAGAAAGGTGTTTTGAAAATTCTTAGCTGAATTTTTGAAAACATTTTTATGTGATTCAAAAGACTATAAGGCAAGTTCTAGATAAACATGTGACCACTGCCAAGGTAGGTAATTCTCCAGAATGCCCAGACTCTTCATGACTTCAATCTTTGATACTCTATGTCAAATCTGCCTCTATGTTCATAATGTCATGATAAAAGCATGCTTAACAATTTTGTGTAGGTCAAAGCTATAAAATGGAAAAACTCAAGTCCAAGTGGATCAAAGATCTCAACATAAACCTGGATACACTAAATCTAATAGAAGAGAAAGTGAGGAATAGCTAGAACTCATTGGTATAGGAGACAGCTTCCAGACAGAACACAAATGGCTCAGGCCATAAGACCAACTATTGATGAATGGGACCTCAGGAAATGAAAAAGTTTCTGTAAGACAAAGGACACTGTCAATAGGACAAAACAACAACCTACATATTGGGAAAAGATCTTCACCAACCCTTCTAACAGAAGGAGAATACTCAAAATATATAAAGAACTTAAAAAGTTAGAAACTAACAAACCAAACATCCTAATTTTAAAATGGGGTATGGAGCTAAGCAGAAAATGCTAAAAAGAAGAATCTTGAATGGCCGAGGAGCACTTTTAAAAAATGTCCAGCATCCTTAGTCATCAAGGAAATCCAAATCAAAGTGACTTTGAGATTCCATCTTAAACCATCAGAATGGATAAGATAAAAGACTCTAATGTCAGCACATGCTGGTAAGGTTGTAGAGCAAGGGGAACATTCCTCCAATGCTGGTAAGAGTAAAAACTAGTACAACTAGTCTAGAAATCAAACTCGTGGTTTCTCAGAAATTTGGGAATAGCTCTACCTGAAGAACCAGCTATACCACTCCCGAGCATATACCAAAAAGATGCTCTCTATCATACCAGAAGGACATGTGCTCTAGTATGTTCATAGCAGCTTTATTCATAATAACCAGAAACTGGAAACAACCCAGATGTCCCTCAAATAAAAAATGAATACCAGAAATGCTGTTCATTAACACAGTGGAATACTACTCAGCTATTAAAAACAAGGACATCATGAATTTTGCAGGCAAATGGATAGAAATAGAAAATATCATCCAGAGTAAGGTAGCATTGAGGCTGGACCCCCAATAGAAAGATAAGGACAGCAACCTACCCACTAACTTTTAACCCCAAAATTGTCTTGTCTACAAGAAATTCAGAAACAAAGATGACACACAGACAGAGGGAATTTCCAACCAAAAAGTGGCCCAACCTGAGACCCATCCCATGGGTAAGCACCAATCCCTGACACTATTAATGATATCCTGTTTTGCTTGCAGACAGGAGCCTAACATATCTCTCCTCTGAATAGCTTCACCCAGCAGCTGACTGCAACAGATGCAGAGGCCTACTGCCAAACGATGGACATGGGATGGAGGTCAGGGAGTCTTAGGGAAGTGTTGACGGAAGGATTGGGATCCCCAGAGGATATAGGAACTCCACAGGAAGGCCAGCAGAGTCAAATAACCTGGACCCTTGGGGTCTCTCAGAGACTGAAACAACGACCAAGGAGCATACATGGGCTGGGCCAAGCCTCCTGGTACATATATAGCAGATGTGCAGCTAGGTCTTCATGTGGTTCTCCCAACAGCTGGAGCAGGGGCTGTCTCTAAAACTGTTTCCTGTCTACAGAATCCTTCCCCCAAACAGGGCTGCCTTGTCTCAGTTGGAGAGTACACCCCTAGCCCTGCAGGGACTTGATGTTCTAAGGTAGGAGTCCCACCCTCTCAGAGGTGAAAGGAATGGGATGTGGGGGGTACTGTGTGAGAGGAGCAGGAAGAAGTGGGGGGTGCAGCAATTGGGATGTAAAGTGAAAGAAAGAAAGAAAGAAAGAAAGAAAGAAAGAAAGAAAGAAAGAAAGAAAGAAAGAAAGAAAGAAGGAACGGTAAGAAAGAAAAAAAGAAAGAAGGAAGGAAGGAAGGAAAGAAGGAATTTGTAACATTGTTCAGTAATAACAACCTGTAGGGCAAGTATAAATTCATATGAAGTGCGGACCTGTATTTTCCCAGGCTCAATTTCAAAAGTTTAATTAATCTCTGCTGATTGCTTTTCCATGTACAATTTGTTTCCACAGGGAGTAGCAGCAGCCCAGCCCTACCACCAACCAAAAGACCTCACCTGACTTCTCCATTACACTGCCTATTGTTAGAAAACAGGAAAGGAAGCTCTGTACTTCAGCCTATAGCATAATCACATCTTAAAAGCAATCCATTGAGCACAACTGAGCAAGATCCCTCCATCACAGCCTGATGGCTAATCAAGAAGTATTTCTGCAGTTTCATATCTATGTTATAAAAACTGTTTTCAGTTTAAGTCTCTAAAGCATCCAGAGATAAAGGAGGAAGAAAACTAGTGAAAGATTAGGATTGGCTGAAACAAAGGACTGAGTTCCATCCCTATCATCCATGTGAAAAGCCATGTGTGGTGACTGTGCAGAAAGATCCAGGGAGCTCACTGCCCAGTTATGTTGACATAACTGACAAACTCCAGACCCAAGCAAGGGATCCTGTTTTATAAAACAAGATACATAGCACCTGAAGAACTACACCTGAAATTAACCTCTGGTCTCAACACATACATGTGTGCATCATCACATGTATAAGTAATAAAATAATTAATACATTCACATTTTAATAATGCATAACCTTCTTGATTTTAGGGCTGGAAGATGTCTTGCAGTTAAGAGAATGCAACATTCTTACAGAGGACTGGAGTTCAATTCTTAAGAACCACTTGGGGCGATCACAACCACCAATATCTCCAAATTGAGGGATCCAGCACATATACACAGTCACACACAAGTCCACATACATTTAAAAATAATAAAATAAATATCTAAAATGTTTGATTTTTAAAAGTTCTATACTACTCCTGAACGAAAATTCTCAATAGCTATTATTTTGACCAGACTAGAAAACTTTGGTCTTGGAAAGCAGCATAATCTTATATAAATGCATGGTCATAAGATCAAAAATTGATAAATAAGACCTCATGAAAATGAAAAGCTTCTATAACGCAAAGGACACAATCAATAGGACAAATTGGCAATCTACAGATTGGGAAAATAATCTTCATTAACCCCACATCTAATAGAAGGCTAATATCTAAAAATATATGAAGAACTCAAGAAGCTAACTTCCAAAAAACCAAACAACCCAATTTTTAAAATGGGATATAAAGTTAAACAGAGAGTTCACAGAAGAGGAATCTTGAATAGCCAAGAAGCACTTAAAGAAATGTTCAAAGTTCTTAGTGATCAGGGAAATGTACATCAAAATAACCGTGAGATTCCACCTTACACCAATCAGAATGGCTAAGATCAAAAATTCAGGTGACAGCATTTGTTGTCAATGATGTGAAGAAAGAAGAACACTCCTCCATTGCCCATGGGAATGCAAACTGGCACAACCACTCCAGAAATCAATATGATTGTTCTTGGAAAATTGAAAATAGATCTACCTAAAGACCCATCTATACCACTCTTGGGCATAAACCCAAAAGATGTCCCACAATACTACAGGGCCAAATGCTCTACTATGTTCTTAGAGGCCTTATCTGTGATAGGCAGAAGCTGGAAACAACCCAGATGTCCCACAATAGGAGAGTGGATACAGAAAATGTGATCCACTTAAACAATGGAATACTACTCAGCTATTAAGAACAAGGACATCCTGCATTTTGCAGGCAAATGAATGGACTAAAAACTATCATCCGGAGTGAGGTAACTCAGACCCAAAAGGACACGCATGGTATGTCCTCAGTAGTAAGTGAATATTAGCTAAAGAAATGTGAAGAATACCCAGGATACAATCCGCAGAATTCAAAAAGGGTAAAACACCTAAGAGCCCAAATGAGGATACCTCAATCTCATTTGGGAGGGAGACAAAATCAATCACTGCAGGAGGGAGGGAAGGAGTAACCTTGGTGAGAAAGGCAACAAGGAGGGGAAGAGGGAGACATGGTGGAGTATTGGGGGTGGGGAACAGGATTGAAGTCCTGAGGGCCAGCAGAAAGAATAGAAACAGGCAACCTCTGGATGTGGGGGGACCCTCTAGACCTGAAAGGTGAGAGATTGTCAGGACTCCAAGGGAGGAACCTTAGGAGAAATGCTCTACAGTGGGGAGAGGAACTTGATGAATTTATCTCCAAGAGAAAGATAGGGCAACAAGTAGAGGATGGGGTTGCCATCCCAGAGTCAAAAACTCTGCCCCAGAATTGTTTCTATCTAAAAGAACTGAGGGGACAAAATCGGAGAGGAGACTGAGGGAAAATGACCTGCCCAACTTGGGATCCATTTCAAGGGAAGTCTCCGAGGTCTGACACTATTACTGATGCTATGTTGTGTTAGAATGGCTGTTCTCTGAGGGGTGCAACAAGCAGCTGACTGAGACAGACATAGATACTTACACCCAACTACTGGACTGAAACTGGGGACCCCTGTCACTGATCTCAGGAAAAGCTATAAGAGACTGAGGAAGAGGACAACCTCATAGGAAGACCAGCAGTCTCAACTAACTTGGACCCCCAAGTTCTCTCAGACACTAAGCTACCAAGCAGGTAGCATACAGGAGCTTGTCTGAGGCCTGGACACATATACATCAGAGGAATGCCTGGTCTGGCCTCAGTGTGAAAAGATGGACCTAACCCTTGAAAGACTTGAGGCTCCAGGGAGAGAGGAGGCCTGGAACGGAGCAGGATGGGGGGATCCCCTTGAAGACTCGAGTGGGGGAGGGGTGCAGGGTACAGAAGTGAGGTGGGGAGGAGGAATGGGATGAGGAACTCTGGGAGGGCAGACTGGAAGGGGGCAATGACTGGACTGTAAAAAAAATACTTCCAATCATGGAGGTCTTGGCTTTTATCTTGATTCTCCTTGTGTTCTTGGTATATACCTGACCAACGTAATTCTACCTCTTAAATGAGATGGAGATGTACACTTTCAGATTTCTTCTTTATCCAACAACTAATTTTTTTATTTAAATGGTTTCTTTACATCCATGATTTTGTGTTCCCCCAGAGTAGGTGATACTTATGTTCATCAGAGCATTTGCATCATATTGTATTTCTTCTTTGCTTCTTAATAACTCATGTATTAATACAGCTTTCTTCCCAGGACAGATCACTTGACTGACCAACAGTAGGAGTATTCAATAAATGAAAGGAAAAATTATTTGGGGCCTATAATACAACAACAACAACAACAACAACAACAACAACAACAACAACAAATCTGTATTATTAGAAATGTAAAACAGAAAGAACTGAAGAAATAGAACAAAATGAATGACTTTTAAAGTTTAAATCTGAATGCAAATGGAATTAAATTGAAGAAAAGCACAGGATTGTAGCTACAATTAGTCACATCTCCACATGATGCAGTCCTTATGCTAGGGAATACCCAGACCTCAAGATACCCTGCTCAAGATGGGGCTGCTCAGTCACGGTCGTGATACCTCGCCAACCACTGGCAGACTGTGGGCATATAATCCTGGGGAAGGAAATATCATTTTCTTCAGTGGTATAGCCACTAAAAAGTCACCTATGTTTCAGTCAATTCACCCCAGGACTCCTGTTCACATAGACAATTGCAGTTAAACTTAATGACTCAAAAAAGAGAGGCCAAGAAAGAATGGTCTTTTTGGAAGAAGAATGGTTTTTGAGAAAGAAAGGATGGGATGAAAAAGGATAATCAGAGATGAAATTGCTCCATACTGAAAAAATATATATGGATAATGTTGTCAAAAAATATGTATATAAAATGAGACAAAAGCTCTGTGTGGATCGAATGTGCTTAAGTCAATTAGATGATATGTTCTATCTGTTGAATGCTGACATATCTTTTTAAATTTTTAAGTTAAATGTATCAGTGACATTTTGGAATTCATTCTATCAGAAGAATCATGAAGTCTTCATTAGGGACAGAAATTGAATGCAATCATAGTATCTACTACATACATGCACAGGTCTAGTAGCGTGCCCATATGGAGAGCAAGTTGCCACTCTTCCTTTCCCGGGATTCTATGTTCCCTCCTGAGTTGTGTCCTGAGAAAAGAAAATAAAACCAAGAAGAGATGTAGATGCGTTTACATTCTGATACTCCATGCTCATGAAAACAATGAAATGGGAAGCCTGCTAGCCATTAGTGTGCCTAATGGAAATACATGAGATCTCAGAGAGGAAAATGAATGCTAATGTCGAAAAGGACAGGGAAACACATTTTGAAAAGATTTCTCACAGCTAAATTAAATGTTCACTATAATTTTTATAATTTTTTTTTTGCTATTCTTTCGACACCACCAAAATTACCTATTACTCATGAGTGACTTATGATTCATAATGAGAAAATTATCTCATTTGAGAAATTATGCTTTCTGATAACAATATTAAATAATCACATTTGTCCACTTATTTAAACTACCAGATCTAGCACATATACAATGATTCCCGGTTTAAAACATTCTACTCACATCTCACATGCAAGTTTGCTTCATATGCTCCATTTCTTTATTGTTTTCATACACTGATTATTTCTGCTCATGGTAGATTTTACTTCAAATTATTATAAAGAAACTTAGTAATTCAGTTTGAGATACTGCAGAAGTTTCATCAGTTCTGATGACAAAGCTATGTATTCTGTTCATAGGATTATTATTAAAACAAGGAAGCTCTTGGAGAAAGCCATTCATCCCAGCATTTCATCTCTGATGACTAACTCTGATGTTCTTCCTGGCTTGCAATAATCTTCATTTTTATTATGCACTATAACCAATATAGCATCACTGAGACCAGAAAATCTTCTCTTGTCCTTTCCTGGCTCCAGCTTCTGTGCAGTTTGCCTTGGAAAATTATATTTTCATTTTAATCTTATAGAGTTTGTTCATTTGCACATAGGCTAGCAGTAACAGCTCCTCTGAAACCCCAACAAGGACATTCATTCATTCAAACACAGCAGGTCACTCACTGTAGTCACCCAAGGCCTCTAAAGTTCTGATGTATAAATCTGTAAGCTGGCCTGAAACATACGTGATTAAACCAAGCTTGGTAGCCTCAGGAAGTGCTGACAATATTCTTTAGCTAGTACACAGTAATCCTCTGAGAGGCAGTCTCCCATAACTACAGGGTAGTGTTATGAAAATGCTCCAGGTTTAAGTCAATATTCTTACCCATGCTGAACTGGACATTGCTTTTCAACAGTTACTATATCTTCTTCAGAAATACAAGAACTCTCTTAGAAGATGAAAGAGCCATACATTTCCAGGGTAGATTATAATTATGATTATGCATTACACACATTATATATATGTGTGTGTGTGTGTGTGTGTGTGTGTGTGTGTGTGTGTGTGTATATATATATATATATATATATATATATATATATATATACATTTGACAACAATTAATGAAAAGAAAACCATGAATTTGAAAGAGAATAAGAAGAGTTATGTGAGAGAGTTTGGTTGGAGGAAAGGAAAGGGGCACTGATACAGTTATACTATAATATTGGGAATAAAAACAATTAAGAAAACTATATTTTAATTTTCAACATACCAATGTAAGAGACACACACAGAGTTCTGTTTTCTAAATCATGTCCCATGCTGTTTTTCTAATTTAAAAAAAAACTCCATAGACTAACATGATAAAGCCAATCAATAACTAATACAAACAAACAAACAAACAAAAAACAGAAGAGATTCGGCAGCATTTCTCACACATTAAATATTGTTTTCTTAAATCCTTTCAAAAGGACTCAGTCTCACTCTGATCTTCATTTCTACTTATAATAACATGTTAGAAACTCTAATCACAGACATATCACAACTGCACATAATGCCAAGGTGACTATTTGAACAAATATCTAGGCCCTAGATTCCAGCCAAGTCTGCATGCCAAACTCAAACATTCAAAATGGAATAAGTAGGTTAATTTACTTCCAAATGAAAAGGCATTCATTTGCTAGCTTACCTTAAAAATTATAGATTGTTGGACATTATAATAGGAAAGAAGGAGAGGGTGTGGAAACTAAGAAGGGTCAAGTTAGCCCCATTTGAGCACCATACACTATCTTCCAGAAGGATTCTTCTGCTATTCCCAAATGATTGAATTGTCATCTGCCTCAGTTGGCCTGGGTGTTAAATCTACAAAATCTCAGAGCCACTCTCACTGGCATGGCCTATTGTGGTCTGCCATATGAATGCTGGTATTCCTTGTGGTTCAGTTTGAATGTCACTTGCTGGGTGAGGTTAACATTAAGGAAATTTACTCTAGACATTCATGGATTCCTTGGATATTTAATTCATTCATCTTTAGAGTTATCATCTGATTAAACTATAAACAATATTTATGCATACAATATCTAATTATGTACATGAATACAGATGTCAAAAATTATCCTGTCCATAACTATTCTTTTTTAGAAAAAGAACATGGTTTCACGTTATACTCTTTTTTAACATAAAGACCATCGTAGAGGAGTATGCAGAAATGTTCATTCTGTAAAGAGCGTGGAGAATTGTTCATTTATTATAAGCTGCCCAATGCACCTGCCTCCTGGTGTGCAATGGAACTACTCTATAGTTCCTTTTTCCCTTCATCCCATCTCACTGCCCATGACCAAGAAGCTATACTGTCACTGAATTATCAGTAACTTCACCTCAGCATTCCTGGGTCTGCTTCATTGCCTGGCATTATGCTCCATCATATGATAGCACAAGGCATCAATAGTCTTGCCACATCAGAATCCTTAGTGAATCTCCAGGGGCATTTTTGAGTCTTACAAGATGTCTGGAGGTATTTGTAAGCACAAAAATAACCAGTAAATCCCTAAAGGCATTGAAAGCAGGAACTGCATCATGATTTTTAATTTATTGTTTTTGTTCTGATTTTCATGTGAAATAATGTTCATAGTTAAAATATCATGGATTCAAGAATGTTAAAGCAAGAACGTGTTACCTGATTTTGCTGCTTCTGCTAAAAATACAATTCCCTTTGACCAATTTATTAAAAAGCATAGACCCTTAATTATAATAAAGTTGCACTACAATGTTCAACTCTGAATCATTTGTCCAGAACTCACAATGTCTTTTCCTGTATTTATTAATGTCTATTTCCTGGAATAGACTAAGACAATATTCTAAGTGCACTTAATTTAGTGAATTAGGTTCTGTATATTATAAATAGAATGTCTTTCAGTGTATTCCACAAAAAGCATGATTATTATTTACAAAATACAATGGGACATCAAGGACTTTTACCCAGAGAAAGTAGCTATTTGAAAACTTTTGTAATTCCATATTTCATTCAGGACTATTTACATGAAGTATTCTACAATATGTGTATCTGTTAAAAAATAACTCTGCACATGAATATACACATATTTCTCCTGTACCACAGCAAAGGAAAGAATTAATGTTTTCTTTTCTTTCTAGTATCAAGCATCAAGAAGCACAGGGAACAGTCAATAAAAACCCTTATATTGGCCATTTATTTTGTTACAATAAACTCTAAGAGACAATCTAACCTTTATTTGACATGTATGCATAAAGTCACCTAGAAATCCTGCAAATAAAGATTGGGTATTTGTATAAGGGAAACGGTTTATATTTAAGTGATGTATTCAAATGTGGACTAGCATTGAATATTCTGCCAAAAGTGCTGACCCAACCTGTCCTTCCAAAAATCTCTCCTCTCTTCATATTCCCCTTTTAGAAGACTTGAATAAAAAAAATAGAACACTTAAAATTACAAGCTCAGCTGTAGAGAAAGTAAGAGAAAGTTCTCATTGCTGGCTGCAAGGGAAGGACAATGCTTTCCTTCTAGGTATAAATCTTGTTATGAAATTTCATTTTAGGGTAATGCTGTTATATCACTAGATAATTTTTAGGATACTTATGAGTAATTTTAATATATACCTTTTAACCATACCTCAGGTTCCATTATGCATAATTATTCTGCTTGCTTATTAAACCCTTTAAATTACAATGATTAATCATACATACTGCAAAATTAAAGTGTGAAAAGTAATCAATCATCATTGTATTATTGTTTAATTACACTACATAGTTCATTTTAACTAGAAAACACAAAGTGTTTTAATTCACAGGACAACAACATATAAATAATTGGCATAGTTCTTATTACAGGTAAAGAAAATATAAACCAGATTAAGTGACTGATGAGAGATGAGAATGAGATTCCTTGTTCTTAATCTGAATTATGAATGACTCAATGTTCAGCTTCTAATGCAGTACAGCAAAAACAGTGTTTTTATGACTCTGAAAGTCGTGATTGCTCTTAAACAATTTGGTAAATTTTTCTTAGATCCTAAGCTTCATAAAGATATCAGTAAATATAAACCACCATCTCAGTCAGTTAGTGAGGCACTGCCTACTAAAAATTTATTTCACACTCCTGAGTTTGGACCCCAAATAAGCCTTTAGCATCTGGAAGAGTTCAGTACTCCCATCACATGATGGACTCCATGCAGATCTCATGTTCACATAGCAGTGTTAGCAACCTGGGATCCTATGGGGACACCCACCACCTTCCCTGTCACAAAGAAGAAAAAGAAGAAGAAGAAGAAGAAGAAGAAGAAGAAGAAGAAGAAGAAGAAGAAGAAGAAGAAGAAGAAGAAGAAGAAGAAGAAGA
>NC_034593.1:7070053-7075952 GCF_900095145.1 Mus pahari | reverse complement strand
GTCCTGGAACTCACTTTGTAGACCAGGCTGGCCTCAAACTCAGAAATCCGCCTGCCTCTGCCTCCCAAGTGCTGGGATTAAAGGTGTGCGCCACCACTGCCCAGCAAACTGTAACACTCTTAAAAAGGACAAGTAAATGTTAAGTAGCAAAACTAGATGTATAAAATGTACGCTGCAGAGATTATGCCAGGGTTCTTTTCCAAGGTACTTTGAAACTGGAAAAGCTTACTATTTCATCAAAATATTATGTTCATAACTATGTTCATAAGTTGGTATATAAGTATGCGTGTGCTTGTTTGTGTGTGTGTGTGTTTGTGTGTGTGTGTGTGTGTGTGTGTATGTATGTATGTGTGGTGAATATGTATGTGTGTGTGTGTGTGTGTGTGTATGTGTGTGTGTGTGTGTTTCTCTTGTGATTAACAAACTAAATTACTTCTTGGGACACTTTATCTGAATACAGCTAATGTATCTTTTTTTGAGAATAAGCTTCAAGACTTACTGTTCATGTATAGGACAAACTCACATGCTTGCAACTATTTTTATGGTAAGAACTTTAAATCAATTATCAAAAAACATATTTAAATTTTTATTTATATTTAAATTTACATTAAAAAATATTAATCATTTTATTACATGTGGCTCTCTCACATGCTCTAACAATGTATCTTCCTTTAAATCATTTGCTTTAAAAAGAAGATCCAGGAAACGATCTTCTATCTGATTCTCTGGATCCACATTCCAGCTGCCATGGTCACAATGCCTCATGTAAGGCATAAAACTTCAGGTTTTAAAAGCAGCAGAGTTGATATATTGCTTCTTAGAATACTCAGCTGCAGCAACATTAGATCACATATTTGTTCATGAAGAAATGGTTGTCTGTAAGATAAGAAGATGTAGACCATTAATTATAGATGGAAGGCAGAAGATAAGGAAGAAATGATTATTTATATAGCTAGTACCTTACCAGAATGCTTTATAGTGCAAGAGCTAATAAAACTGCTCTAATAACTTTGAACCCAAGAGGTAATTTACATTTTATTAGGTGGAAGAGACTTGAAATTGTTTGTTGCAGAAGATTAAAAAGAATGGAAAGAAAGAGAGAGAAAGAGATTGAAGCTAGAATCAGAAATAAGATTCATGATTTTCCTTTTGATCCAGAGAATAGCAAATGTCTGTACTGCATTATAACTTCATGTGGTTTCCCATCAGCTGGACTAAAAAGTGACACTGTAAATGTTATGATGCTGACAAACTGTGACAAGAAAGCAAAGTCTTCCATTCTCAGCATTAGTTTCCTGGAGCATCTCAGTAACAAGATGAAATGCACAATAAAGCTCTATCATTTGTGCATTAGTTAATAAACTCTATCATTTGTGCATATCAGCCCCAAGAATTCCATTTTCTGACTTCATAGAACTTAAATTTCTGAAAACAGTACATAGCCCTAAGCATCTTAGATTCTGAATATAAATCACCTATATACTGTTTACCAAATGCAATTTTAAAACATACTCAATATTCTGTTCTTAATTATGTATGAATTATGTAAGAATAGTCATTTTCCATAATTATACTTTCATTAGCATTTTGTGGCATATAATTTGCTTATTGAGTTAATTTTTTATTGAGTACTCACTGGTACTCGGTCTCATGTTAGGACTGTTTAATTTTAAAAAAATCATTATGTATTCCAGAATAGTCATTCTTCTCATGAAATACTTAATAGAAACACTTGATAACCTGCTAACATAAACTTATTTATATAAATAAGTTATCTATTTAATACTTATGATGTCAACAGAACACCAAACAGATGCGACCAGAAAAGAAATTGTTCTCATCATATAATAATTAAACACCAAATACACAGAACAAAGAAAAAATATTGAAAGCAGTAAAAGAAAAACGTCAAGTACATATAAAGGCAAACCTATCAGAATTACACCAGACTTCTCACCAGAGAATAGAAAAGCCAGAAGATCCTGTGCAGATGTCATATAGACCCTAAGAGAACACAAATGTCAGCCCAGGCTACTATACCCAGCAAAGCTCGCAATTACCATAGATGGAAAAACCAAAGTATTCCAAGACCAAACCAAATTTAACCAGTATCTTTCTACTAATCTAGCCTTAAAAAGGATAATAGAAGAAAAAGTCAAACAAAAGGAGGGAAACTACACAAAAGAAAAAACAAGAAATTAATCTTTTCACAACAAACTCAATAGGAGAGAAACACACAAACATAATTCCAATTCCAACAACAAAAACAAGAAGCAACGATTGTTGGTCCCTCATTCTCTCAACATCAATGGACTCAATCCCCAATATAGACATAAACTAACAGACCAGATACATAAACAGGATTCAGCATTTTGCTGCATACAGGAAACACACCTCAGAGTCAAAAATAGACATTCCCCCAAAGTGAAAGGATGGGAAAAAACTTTCTAAGCAAATGGTCCCAAGGAACAAGCTGGAGTAGCCATGCTAATTTCCAAAAAAAAAAAAAAGACTTTCAACCAAAAGTTATCTAAAAAGATGGGGAAGGTCACTACATGCTTATCAAAGGAAAATTCTATGAGGATGAACTCTCAATTCTAAACATCTATGCCCCAAATGCAAAGGCGCCCACACTTGTAAACGAAATGTTATTAAAGCTCAAAACCTACACTGAAATTCACACAATAATAGGAGATTTCAACACACCATTCTCACCAATGAACAGATCATAGAAACTGAAACTAAACAGAGACACATTGAAATTAAAAGAAGTTCTGAACCAAATGGATTTAATATATACCTACAGAACATTTCACCCTAAAACAAAAGAATATACCTTCTTCTCAGCACCTCATGGTATCTTCTCAAAAATCAACCATATATTCAGACACAAAACAAACCTCAACAGATACAAGAACTTTGAAGTAATCTAATGTATTAGACCATAATGGTCTAAGGCTGGTCTTTAATACCAACAAAAACAACAGAAAGCCCACATACACATGGAAGCTGAACAACTATCTAGTTAATGATAACTTAGGGAAGAAATGCAGAAAGAAATTAAAGACTTTTTAGAATTCAATGAAAATGAAGATGCAACATAGTCAAACTTATGGGACACAATGAAAGCAATGTTAAGAGGAAAACCCATAGCTCTGAGTGCCTCCAAAAAGAAACTGGAGAGAGCATATACTAGCAGTTTAACAGCCCATCTGAAATCTCTAGAACAAAAGGAAGCAAATGCACCAAAGAGGAGTAATAGGCAGGAAATAATCAAACTCAGGGTTGAAATCAAGTAAACCAAAAAGCAATACAAAGAATCAACAAAAGGGCACTGGTTCTATGAGAAAATCAACAAGATAGAAAAATGCTTAGCCAGACTAACCAGAGGGCACAGAGACAGTATCCAAATTAACAAAATCAGGAATATAAGGGATACATAACAACAGAAACTAAGAAAATTAAAAAGATAATCAGATCCTACTAAAAAGGTCTATATTCAACAAAACTAGAAACCTGGATGAAACGGATGATTTTCTAGATAGATACCAGGTACCAAAGTTAAATAAGGATCAGGTAAGCCATCAAAACAGCCCCATAACCCCCAAAGAAATAAATGTAGTCATTAAAAGTCTCCCAACCAAAAAAGAGCCCAGGACCAATTAGTTTTAGTGCAGAGTTCTATCAGACCTTCAAAGAAGATCTAATACCAATACGACTCAAACTGTTCTATAAAATAGAAAGAGAAGAAAGACTGCTCAATTCTTTCTATGAAACCACAGTGACACTGATACCTAAACCACAAAAAGATTCAACAAAGAGAGCTCTAGACAAATTTCCCTTATGAATATTAATGCAAAAATATTCAATAAAATTCTCACAAACTGAATCCAAGAACACATCAAAGCAATCATCCATCATAATCAAGTAGGCTTCATACCTGATGCAGGGAATGTTCAATATATGGAAATCCCTCAATGTAATCCAATATATAAACAAACTCTGTATGACAAGTCTCTGAAGAAAGAAATCGAAGACAACCTCAAAAGATGGAAAGATCTCCCATGCTCATGGATTGGGAGAATTAATACAGTAAAAATGGCCATCTTACCAAAAGCCATCAATATATTCAATGCAATTTTCATCAAAATTTCAACTCAATTCTTCATAGACTTAGAAAGAGCAATTCTCAAATTCATTTGGAATACCAAAAAACCTAGGATAGTGAAAACTATTCTCTACAATAAAAATAAATAAATAAAAAAATAAACTGGGAAAATCAGCATCCCTGACAGAGACAGGCAAGTAGATCAATGGAACAGAATTGAAAACCCATAAATGAACCCACACACCTATGGTCTCTTGATCTTTGACAAAGGAGCTAAAACCATTCAGTGGGAAAAAAGATGGCATTTTCAATAAGCAGTGCTGGTTTAACTGGCAATCTGCAGGCAGAAGAATGCAAATCAGTACATTCTTATCTCCTTGCACAAAGCTCAAATCCAAGTAGATCTGTAAATCCAAGTAAATCCAAGAGACCCTGGATCTCTACATAAAACCAGATAAACTGAATCTAATAGAAGAGAAAGCAGGGAAAAGGCTGGGATACTCCTGCATAAGGGAAAACTTCCTGTATAAACCACCAATGGCTTATGCTTTAAGAGCAACAATTGACAAATGGGACCATATAAAATTGGAAAGCTTCTGTAAAGCTTTCCAATTTCAATAGGACAAAATCTCAACCCACAGATTGGGAAAAGATATTTATCAACCCTACATCTGGTAGAGTGCTAATATCCAATATATACAAAGAACTCAAGAAGTTAGACTCCAAAGAATCAAGTAACTCTTTAAAAATGGGGTACAGAGCTAAGCAAAGAATTGTGAACTGAGGAATGCCAAATGACTGAGAAGCATCTAAAGCAATGTTCAACATCCTTAATCATCAGGGAAATGCAAATCATAACAACCCTGAGATTCCACCTCACACCAGTCTGAATGGCTAAGATTTAAAAACTCAGGTGACAGCATTTTCAAGGATACTGAGAAAGAGGAACACTCCTCCATTGTTGGTGAGATTGCAAGCTGCTACATCTACTTTGGAAATCAGTCTGGCTGTTCCTGAGAAAACTGGAGGCAGTTCTAACCTGAAGACTCAGCTATATTGCTTCTGGGCATATTTCAAAAGATGCTCCATCATATAACAAGGGCACATGCTCCACTATGTTCACAGTAGGCTTATTCATAGTAGTCAGAAGCTGGAAACTATCCAGATGTCCCTCAACAGAGGAATGAATACAGAAAATGTAGTACATATACATAATGGAGTACAACTCAGCTATTAAAAACAATTACATCAATAAATTCACAGGCAAATGGATGGAACTAAAAAATATCACCTTGAGTAATGTAATCCAGACATCAAAGAACACACATAGTATTCACTCATTAATAAGTGGACAGTAACCCAAAGCTCAATATGCCTATGATACAACCTACAGACCACATGGAGTGTAGGGGGTGGATGCTTGAGTCTTGCACTGAGTGGGAAACAGGATGATTGTAGAAGATGGAAGGAGAGGGGGGCAAGGGGATGTGAAAGGAGGAGGAAATAAGGGTGGCAGCATCAGAATCCGGAGGTGTGAGGGAGGAACAGAGGGTCAGGAAATCTAATAAAAAGAGGTAGCAGGCGGGATCAGCCACTGGGGATAGCCATTGGAGGTTTCCATACACCACATACTGATAATGTCTTATCTCTAATTATAGCTTAGAGAGCTTACACTTTATAAAAATAATTTTTATTGTCTTTGCTTTTGTACATTAACCTAAGAGTTTCAAATTTCAGCATGGTAAGTATTAGCTATGACCTATACAAAGGTTTACCTGGAATCCTGCTCTC
>NC_034593.1:7050549-7068613 GCF_900095145.1 Mus pahari | reverse complement strand
GCTACTCCTGGACAGGTCAATAAGACACAAGTATATTTCCTTGTGCCAGTCCAAAAAATTTAAAATATTAAATAAAACAGGGGCAAATGTTGGGTCCTGCCTTTTACAGGCACGCGGGAATCGCCGGAGCGCACCAGACCAGCAGGAACACCACAGAGGCCCTTGGTGCCAGGGAGGCCCTTGATCCTGGGGAGGTAGGATGCCCCAGAGTAGTGGGGCAGGAGAGTGTGGGTGGGTGAGGGAGCACTCTCATACAAGCAAATGGGAGGGGGGAGAGCAGATGTGGGGTGGGTGGGTGTTGCAGGGGTAACTCGGAAGTAGGATATCCTGGGATGTGGGATTGGTGGAGGGAAGTAAGGTATCATTTCAGATGTAAATGAATGTAATGATTAATAACATTAAAAGAAAAACATGAGAAAAAAACTAAAGGCACCTGAATCCTGAAGTACAAAGAGGAACCCCATAAATCATGATTAATTAACCGCCTCAATAGACATACATTGGGAGAAAGAGTACATGTGAATAGCATATGATATTAAGAGCAGTAGAATTTTAGGGGCAGACAGCATTTATTATGTTGCAGATGAAAAATGCTGCCAAGAGTTAAAACAGTTGCTCTACACAAAACTTAATTGAGAAACAATTTGTAGAAGCCACAAAATGTTAACTGAACAATGAATCACTGACACTGAGAGATAAAATATGTAAGGATTGATCACTAGAAAGAAAACAAAAGAGGAAAAGAACTTATGACTTGAGTAACTTACAGCTTGAAGGCACTGAATAAGGAACCCATAGCCTAAAGACTATGAGTGAGACTATGAGTTACTATGAGTGAGATGCAGCACAAGGTTGCAAATGCCCAAGGCATGGCCTGGTAGGTGAGAAGATGTTTATTTTTGTGCTCCCTTCTCCAAATAAATATATGCATAGTTTAGGAAAATCCAACATTTGTTGGCAATGATATATAAACCTTTTTTCCCCTCTAGATTTGCAAGCTTAAGATGTTAAGACAGCTGTCCTTTGGATGTTTGGAATATATTGGTCTAGTGGGAATTAGATAATTTCTTAGAGGGTTTGTAAAAACAGCTTTATTCCAAGACAGAAATAGACAAGTTTTGTACTTTCATTAAATTTTTAAAAATCAGAAAAGCAAGTCTAGAGAAGAAGAGAATTTTGAATAAACAAAGATTATTTCAAATGCAATTTCTAATTGTGTGATTGTCCTAACTGTTCAGAGTATGATCCTTCTCCCATTTTACTTGTTGATATGTTTGACATCAATTTAGTGATAGTTCTTACTCTGAGATGTGATGGCCTGATTCTTCATGGAAAATTGTTCTGAATGTTTTTATAAATGTAATAGACATTCTAGTGTAAACAGACACTGTAATTTGCTTTTTGGGTTTTGTTTTGCAGGAGTGGTTGTGAATGATTTCAGAAAACAACTTTTATTTCCAATGCTTGTTTCTTCCAAGAAATCAGACTGGCACTGTTATTTTATGGGCACTTTATGCTTTGTGGATTCTCTATGATTGACTTCTCCCACTTAAGCTAAACCATTTACTGATGTTAACTGGAGTTGTTTCATTCCTCTGAAAGCTAAGGCAAGGAGGTAAACATGAGATTACAAAGGTACTATGTATTCTCCATTTGTCAGAATACGCCAACAGTTTTACATCATTGGTTTGGAAAATGGTTAGGAAACGTTAAATTTATACATAGTTGTTAACATCCTAACTCGGTTCATTGTGAATTCAAAACAAAAATGCCCTGGATATCTCAGACAAATAATAACTGACCCAGTTTTCCCTAAGGATTATTATAGACAGACAGACAGATAGATAGACAGACAGACAGACAGACAGATAGATAGATAGATAGATAATATATATTATATATACATATATATATTGTATTCTGTTATATAGTATATAATGAAATTATGCATATTTCATATATATATTAAACGTTTGAACATGACAAGAAAGATAAAATATTTGAGACATATGAAGCACCTATAGTCAATATTCATGATTTAGACTTAAAGATTATCTAGTGTGTTTTCAACTCAAAGTGCTTAGCACCCAAATATCTGTAAAATGAAAGATAGATAGATAGACAGATAGATGATAGATAGATGATAGATATATAAATAGATAGATGAATAGATAGATGATAATAACTATAACATACCAATGGATATGTCTTTATCTGTTTATGATCATAGACTCCTTGGGAAGCCAACTTCTGTGAAATGTCACCAGACATTGAGAGTATATTGTCATAAAATCATATTTTAAACCATTATTTATAAGCTATGATAATTGGTTAGTAATCAGCCTCTATTATTACTCTAAGAAAAATTGGTATCAGAGTAATTTTTTATATATCAGTAATTGACAGGCAACTCCCACCTAATGTTTGTTACTGCTTTCTACCAAGTACTAGACTGAGCGTTGGAGACCAAGAAGGAATAACATGCAATATTCTGGGAAGATTAAGAAAGGAAAAATAAAACTAAGAGATAATTCCCATGGTGCCCCATGCTACAATAGATATGATTATCAAAGCTTTATTTGTAATTCTTTAATCTGTGATTAAGTAGCATTTATGAAATGCTTACACAAACAAGACAGGAGAAAAGAAATTTCCCTTGGTAACCTGATGAAGTGCATTGGAATTATTCTGTTGAGGCTCACTAAATCATACTGAAAAAACATATTAGAACCAGAGTCAAGGTCCTTCGATGAAGCAAAACCTTTTGACACAACTGTGGCTGTACTCTTTATAACACAGGAAAGTCACCATGGAGAGGAGTTGCAATTAGACAAAATAGGAAAATGAATAACAAGCAAGACAACCCTGAGAATACACAAGTCAGTTTGTGCATATAATGCATACATAGATGTCTACACGCACACACATCCACAGTGGAGTTGAAATAGCTTTATAACCGTTGCTGAGATTCAGGAATTCAAAGTTTTATGCTCAGAGAAATCATGATGATTATTGGTGGAAATGACACATCTTACAGAAAACCTAGTCCGACCTGAGGCTAGCTCATACAGAGAGCTAAGGACACAGAACTGGAATGCTGACTGCCCCTCAGACTTCCTGAGTGGTATCTTCAGTAGAAACTCACAGTTCTGAAATTTCTATTTTATGTTCATGTCGAAAATTGGTTTGTGTTCCCTGTTGGGAGATCAAATGATGTACAACAAACAAGGTGGGGAAGCAGTCCTGAGACTCTGACTACCTTATCTCAGGAATATGCATAATGTAATATCCCTTCAAGCCCCATCTTAGATAATCAAAAGTAGAAAGTCCCTGATATGGGGCAGAAAAGCCCCGAAGGGCAGCTTTTAAACAGTAATTGTTCCCCTACTTAGAGATAAAAAATGAGATCTTTAAAAAGTGCTAAAGTGAGGGGCTGAAACTGGTTATACATTTATATTCAAAACTTTTTCACAGGAAGAAACAATATTTTTCATATTTTTAGCATTTTTATATGGCTGCAAAGGTAAAAAAAAAATAGCCTGAATTTTTCTATGGGTTCCCATACATTTTAACAATGAAACTTATGCTGTAGAATAGGGTCAAAATGTATTTTAAAATATTTGTAGTGGTGATATTCTCAAAGAATAGTTTTGTATTTCACACATTTGAAAATAATACTCAGCCTTGGTATCAGGGCTTGCACCTAGCCTTACTCTATCCTGTTGGGCTCTGTTTGGTTGATAGCCCTGGGAGAGCTGCTCTTTTTATCTGAAGGGAAATGTGAAAGCAAAGCCTCTCAGGAGAGGAGCGTAGGCAGGGGAGACTGAGGAAGGAGTGAGAAAGAAGAAAATACAGTTTCAACTCTATGGAAGAGAATTACAGGTAGTACTTTGTTATTATACAAGACACCTTCATAAAAGTTTATTGATAGCCAATTATAATTTATATTAAATCTACTTTAAATTTAGTAAATTTGCTTTTCTTCTACGTTCCTCAAATGTATAATTTTATAAATTTGTTTTCCCTCTGGACACTTTAAAATATTGAGATCTAATAAATTTATCCTACAATTATTCAAATTACAGTTACTCATTTTCATTTTTCTTCAGTGGATCACAAGTTCGTGATGAACTCCACTTTTGTTTCCTTTTTATTTTCTTTTTCTTAACTAAACTAAGATCCCAGCACTTGGGAGGCAGAGGTAGGCAGATTTCTGAGTTCGAGGCCAGCCTGGTCTACAGAGTGAGTTCCAGGACAGCCAGAACTACACAGAGAACCCTGACTCGAAAATCAAAAACAAAACAAAACAAAACAAAACAAAAAAACAACAATAAAAAAAAACAAAAAAACAAAACCCCTTATAATTAATTAATTTACATATTTTGTCTTTTATCCAACATATTTCTGTTATTTGCGAACTTCACATTATGTACCCCAATCCCACTTGCTTCTTTTTTTTTTATTTTCTTTATTTACATTTCAAATGCTATCCGGAAAGTTCCCTATACCCCCCCCCGCCCCTGCTCCCCTACCCACCCACTCCCACTACTTGGCCCAGGTCTTCCCTTGTGCTGGGTCATATAAAGTTTGCAAGACCAAGGGGCCTCTATTCCCAGTAATGGCCGATTAGGCCATCTTCTGCTACATATGCAGCTAGAGACACAAGCTCAGGGGGTGCTGGTTAGTTCATATTTTTGTTCCACCTACAGGGTTGCAGCCCCCTTCAGGTACTTGGGTACTTTCTCTAGCTCCTCCATTGGGGACCCTGTGTTCCATCCAATAGCTGGCTGTGAGCATCCACTTCGGTGTTTGCCAGGCACTGGCATAGCCTCACAAGAGGCCGCAATATCAGGGTCCCTTCAGCAGAATCTTGCTGGCATGAGCATTAGTATCTAGGTTTGGTGACTGATGATGGGATGGGCTCCCGAATGGGGTAGTCTCTGGATAGTCCATCCTTTCATCTTAGCTCTAAATTTTGTCTCTAAATTTTGTCCTCTAGATGCAACAACCCACCCATGTGTCAGCCCCACTCTCCCTCCAAAAAAATAATAAGAAAAAATGGGCAACAAACATTGGAGCGTGGTCAAACTCACAGTGCTCAGACCCTTGAAGAAAACGAAGTCTTTCCCTACTGACACCCTGCCAGAAGACAGAACTATGGGGAGCTAAGCTTCAGCGTTCTTATCACAATTTTTTAAATTGTTCTGCACCCCCAAGAGTTTTTACCCCATCCCCTCCTTACTTTGCCTCTGAGAGAGTGTTCCCTACCTAACCCTTCCACCCCCCTCTTGGCTCATCAAGTTTCTACAGGATTAGTTAGGTACATCCTCTCCCACTGAGACTAGGCAATCCTCTGCTATATATGTGCCAGGGTCTTGGACCAGCTCGTGTTTGTTCTTTAGTTGGTCCCTTAGTCTCTAGGAACTCTGAGGGGTCTGGTGAGTTGATATTGTTCTTCCTATGGGCTTGCAATACCCTCAGCTCCTTCAGTCCTTCCCCTAACTTTTCTACAGGGGTCCCTGACCTCAGTTATCGGTAAGTATCTGCATCTGTTTCAATCAGCTGCTAATAGAGTCTCTCAGAGGACAGCCATGCTAGACAATATGGATGGCATCAGTAATAGTGTCATTTTTTTCAAAAGTTCTCTTATAATTCCTACCTGCATTCTACCCACATCCCCAACAAGTGATATTTTTTCTTTTTTGAGACAGTCTCATTACACTTTGTCAAACAAGAATTCAAATATTCAAATGCATGTAACTTATACATTGAAAAGTTACAGTTCCACAATTTACCATTTGATTTTGCTAGATAACTATCTATATGATGCATATTGCAAAATAAAATATTTTTCTGCATTTTAAAAAAATATAGTTTGTCAGATAAATTTCATATTCACAATTATTTGAAGCTATTTAGTAACAATAGAGTATATAATGCTGACATTATGAGGTAAAATGAATACAAGTCAATGGATGGACAGGAAGCATGGCCTGTAGGTATGAAGCCATCAGAGCTGATACTCTTACTGAGCTTCATTTCCGAGAGGGAGCAAAGCTTGCTGACTGTGAATACTTTTAAGGTGCTCTGTCATAATCAAACGAGTCAGAAAGAAGGTATATTGATTAATCCATACATCACGCTGTTTGTTTTAAATTGGTAAACAAATTTCCTCCCCTAAATTGTTTATAATCATTGTCAACAAAGATATTACTAAAGCTGGAAAATGTAACTTTAAAAGGAGTATTAGTAGAGTTTAAACTGTCCCAGTGCTTAGAAGGGATAAATGTCATGCAATTATCCACAATAGAAAGACTATGATTCTGAGGCATTTCAGCTGATCAATAGAACAATTTCTTAAAGGGGACAGTTATAGAGAGTATGTCCAGAGAAATAAGTCCTATTACCTTCAACACGGGTTCAGCAGAGACACGCTGCCTCCTTTAGTAGTTTCAAGAGTTAACCTCACAAAGCACTGGAAGCTGAGGTTTAAACAGGAGAAGATTACGCTGTAGTGGTTTAGGTTGAAAGTTTGATTCCAGAGACCAGATTTTCTTCTATACACAGGAGTAAGCATGTGTTTCCCACTTTCTGCCCATCATCAGAATGATTCCCAGCTTCAGGAACAGCAATGCTGACTTCACATGGTGTTTCCCACGTTTGTCTCGGCCCCAAATCTCCCCTTTTATTAAAAAGAAAGCGAACAGACACACTGAACTGCCTCTGTCACCCAGGTGACTTTGTCCCACATAGCCACTGTGAAAACAACTGTCTTTCATATGATGCTGATTTTTGAAGATTCTAGAATTTGAAGATTCTAGAATTTAGAACTTCATCTTAGAAATTATAAAGTAGTAAAAATCACCTCATAACACCAAATCAGAACTGAAATGCTTCAACCTCTCTTCAAACCCACCAGCCAGAGGTGGGAAAAGGTTACTAGGAAAAGGCTGTTGTGGACCTGTTTAGAAGTAGCTCCTTGGGGAGATTCCACTCTTCATTGTCAAGATAGCAGCAGTCCAGTTCAACAGCAAACACCAAACACAAATCAGTAGCAGTGGGAGCTCAGTTCAGCAGAAACAGCAAGGCTCTGCTGAATCGGCACAACTCCATGGAAGCTGCCGGAATCAGCCAGCATACCCAAGGATCTCTTTGCAAGGTTTTCTTTCTGGCACCCACTCTCTTGATGAAGATCAGTGAAGAAAAGCAAAGACCATAGAAGACAAGCAAGCATTACATAGTATAGTAATATAAGAGGGTTCTCTCACTGTCTGTGGGGTTCCATTTATGTTCTTTCTAAACATCAAATACCCTCTCAAGTGTCTGTTTTCAGCAAAACATCACATGTTCTCTCACAATACAGCTTCCAAAAAACATCACATGACACATCTGAGTTTTTATAGGAAACAGGAACTTCCACTTAGGACCACTGTCTGATTTGCCAACTAACGGCTAAAACTTTAACCATTTTCCCTGAGTGGGGTGCTAGGGATGTTAAGACAAGAGGGGTACCTAAGAAATAAGTGAGGACAATGTGGTCAGTACCACTTATGTTCTAGAAAGAAAGGAAAACATTTCTTAGAATACCTCTGCTAGCCAGCATTGGAACCATTAGGGGAGGCATCACTACTATTTTAAATAAATAATATATAAACGAATATATAGAATAAACATAAATATAAACTAAATATACATAGTTTAGATATAAATAGTTTTTATATGAACTCATATATGTGGGTATGTATATATACTTATATATATACTTATATATAAGTATATATATATATATATATATATATACATATAGATATACTTATATACATTTATATGTACATACCCACATATTTGAAGGCTATAAATTGATGGCAACAGGCGACTGGAAGGGGAATCTTCAAGATCTCATCTTCAACCACAAACAAATGCAGAGAAGTGGAGCAAGGCTAGTCTCTCAAGGCCAGTGAACTACTTCCTGCAACAAAGCTCCACGTCTTAATGATCCCATAACCTTCCTTAAAGAAATCACCAACCAGGGACCGAGTTTTCAAATACGTGAATCTGTCAGGGAAGTTTCTTATTCAAAAAAGCCATAAACAATTTGACTCAACCGCTGACATGTTACTACCTCAACATGAACTCCCAGAGTTCCCTGCTCTAACCTATTCCTCCAAATATATCCTTATCGTTGCTTATACCAAAATCTTCAGTCTTGTCCCTTTCAGAACCACTGCATGTTTTACACATAGTATATCCCTTATGTTAGCATGGGGCAGTGTAGTCTGTAAATACATGAAGCAGGTAAACTAAAATCCTTGTAATACTGGAGTAATCTTCCGAGAAGTGAAATACTAGTGAGTCACACGTTAAGAAATGGAAGCATGAAACCCTGACCTGAAAGTCTGTTTCCACTGGCTGACTCCCACTTCCTCATCTAACTTTACTAGATGCTCTAGCAGGTGTCATGTCCACTCCAAGCCTCTGGAAGGAAGTGAGCACAAGAGGCTGAGCACACACAGAACACGCAATTGTCATTCCTTCCACAAAGCAGAGTAGAGCCCCATGTAAGCAGCAGGACAGAGATGTTCTCAGGGATCCAAGACTTGGAACAAAGGAAGCTCATTGCAGCCCTTTGTAAAAGATGAGGATGTGGGTCTACAGCTGTGTGAGGCTTTGCTGTTGCTCAACCCTTTCCTGCTTCTTGTTTGCTTTTTGTTTGTTTGCTTGCTTGCTTGCTTCTCTCTCACTCTCTTGTGCTCTCTCTTTCTTCCCCTGTTACTTTCCAGTCTTCAGCTGTCTGAAACCATAGCTTTCAGTTATGATGGGCGCAGTTGCTACAAGTTTGGCAATTCTTTGCTTTCCCAGACAGCCTAGATTTGGGGAAGACCAAGGCCTTGTCTCACCTGCAGTGTAAGCCCTTCAGGAGAAAGCACCCTGATTTCTGGGTTAGGCTCTGATGTTCTGCTTCCCTCTACTGGCTGTAGACCAAACTTTACATAGAAATGCCCTCACTTCCCAGGAGAATCAGAGGCTCCCAAACAATAGAGACTATTGTCCTTGTTCTTTGCCATCAATTATCACTGAAGGATGAGACCTTACAACTGAAACTACCTCACAGTCTTGATATGAAGCACAGTGAAGTCACGCTAAAACTGAGGCAGAATCCCCCCCTAGCTAGCACTCAGGGAGAGCATAGCTATGAAGAGCCACACCCAGATGTAAACCCTGAATGTCACTGCCCATTGGTCAATGGTGGTATGGGTGTTTGGGTGATAAGCAGCTACTTTCTTCTTAGATTTGAGGATGGCTACTTGAGGGAATACTTCCGCTGTATTGTAAATCTAGTAAGAAAACTCACTAGAGCCCCCGGGACCTAAGGGGGAATCTACTACTGACCTTTTGCTGGATGGATTGTAATCAACTTGCCTTCTGAGAGTTTATGTTTATGCCTGAAGACTAGCTTCGCTCTCGCTTTGGAATAGAAGCTTTTGTTTATTTGTTTATTTACTTATTTATTTATTTATTTATTTATTTACTTATTTGCAATGAGCAGTGATTAATGAAGAATCATAACTGATAAAAGTCCTGAGAATGAGTCTTAAAAACACAACCCTAAACAAGGCAGCCCTATCACCCCTTTCAAGGCACTTAAAGGTGTCGCAGATATATTGCAAAAGCCATAAGATGTAAAAGAGTCCTATGACATGCTAAATTCTGCACACTGTGTGGCATTGCAACGATGCACACATTACATCTGTGGCTGCCTGCAAGAATGGGAGAAGTATGAGAAAGAATGGCAATAGGGAGTTAATAGTCCCTTAAAATAAATGTGATATTGTCAGAAATTGAAAAGAAATAAATAAGACAAACATGGTAAGAGAATCTCATAAAAAAAAAAAAAACTCTTCTTCAAAGTAAAATGATATTTTCATGAAAAAAAAAAAAAAGGAATCCAATCAAAGATCTAAATACTTGACCAGTAAAGAGAATGGGCAATGTGTGTATTCAGTACTTATATTTTCAAGTATTATACTTGGCCTTTGCACATAGGCAACACTCTCTGAGATTGTGAGATAGCTGCTAAGGCACACTAGGTAGACCGTTTCAAGAAATAACTAGAGAGATTAAACAGTGATACTCAGAAAGTATTGGGGTATCCTGCCCCCACATACATCAACTGATAGAGGAATGGATACAGAAAAATGTATACTTACAAAATGGAGGACTGCTCAGCTATTAAAAATGATGAATTCATGAATTCTTAGGCAAATGGATGGAAATAGAACTAGAAAGTATCATCCTGAGTGAGGTAACCCAATCACAAAAGAACGCACATGGTGTGCACTCACTGATAAGTGATAAGCCCAGAAGCTAAGAATACCCAAGATACAATTCGTTGGACCTCCCAAACCTATGATATCACATAGGTTACAGTGTGACCTGCAGACCTGTTGCCAAGACAACAGGAACCATATTCCCAGAATCCACTTGGCTCACGTCCCACCTTTACCTGTGTTACATCATTTTTCATACAAATAAGGAGACACCCCTCCCTCTCTCTCTCTTCCCCCTTCTCTTTCTGCCACCACCTCTCTCTCTCTCCCTCTCCCTCTCCCTCTCTCTTCTTCCTCCTCCTCCTCCTCCTTCTTTCCCCCTTGTCTTTCCACCGCCAATTTCCTTTCCCCTCTCTCTCCCAATAAACCTCTCACATGTGGAACTATTTTGCCTGGTGTAGTCATGCAGTGTTCAAGATCAAATATTGGAGCTAAAACCCGAGAATCAGCACAGCTGCTGCAGAGCACACAAGCCGTGAGATCACAGTCATGTGGACCATCGCCAACGGGGCTCCTACCACCGACCACAGCCCACAACCACGGCTGCCATGAGTGCGAGGGCTTGCAATCACCACTCAGCTACAACCGCGGAGCAGGCCAGAACTTTGGTGTTCAGCAGAACTTCTGCCAGGCCTGCTATATGTGCCAGCTGGGAGCAGCAGGACAAATGGCATCCCAGCCCCTCAGCGGTTGCTATGAGAATTGCAGGCTTCCACCACATGAGCTGCTGCTGCTGCTGTTGCCACTGCTGCTGTGGGACATATGAACTTCTACCACGTGAGCTGTGCCACCCTGGTCAATCTTGTGGGGCTAGCTTCTGCTGGGCCCACACCTACCCACTCAGTTCCATGTTTCTATTTACCAGTTCGCTGGAATTCTTGCACAGACAGCAGCATATTAATTGGGAGGGTCGGTCAGCTAGAGGGCCCCTAATTTCCCAGATAGGGTCTGGTTAGCTTTTTCTGAGGACTATGGAGTTGGCATTTTACAACTATGCCTCCCATCTGACATACGACTTAGGAAATTGACCTTTTGGGTGATCATTCCCTTGAAAGCGGCTCTCGCTCCCCTCCCCTTCTGGGCTCTTGCAGTCATTTAAGAAACCTCTGGAATCGGGGTAGAGCCCTTTCTGCAGTAAGTCTGTGATGTACTGGGTAGCCTCTAGGGGCTCCTCATGAAAACTTGAGCCTCTAGCCTGGCTGATTTCTTTTTGTTTACTTGGGACACAATTTGGAATAATCCAGTAACCCACGAAATGGGTAGTATAATGTCTTCGATCGTACCTCCAGGAATGTCTTCTGGAAAATCTCAAATCTTTAAAGCTAACGCCTGACTTAAAGGCATCAAAATTCATATACATCTGTAATATGGTCTGGATTCAGTACCAGCTAGACAATAGTTTCAAATGGCCATGAATGGTGCCCTTGATCCAATTATTTTTAAGGGATCTTAATACATTCTGCCAGTGAACTGGTAAATAGAAAGAGGCTCCCTATGTCCAAGCATTCATCTATCTTCTCTCCAATCTCTCCATGGACTCCTCTTGTTCCCCAACCCAACCTCTCTTAGCCATGAAACCTATACAACATCTGCTGATGCTACAATGCTAGATCCAGCTAACGAACCACCTCCTTTCTTCCACAGACCTGTTTCCATGCCACCAAAAGCCCAAACTGCTGCCTCAGTTTCTCCTTCGTACCAGAATATCCCAGAGCCTGCTACCTCTACTTTTCCAGACCTCTCCCCTTCCTCTGTGCCAGTCGCAGGTTGCTCCAAATGTTCTACATTGCCACCTACCTTCACCCTGCCTATCACTCGCTCTAAGGTCACAGCCAAACCGCCAAGTCCTTCTCCCCCAGGGACACCTTCCTCTAAGAGAAGTTGCTGAGGTAGATGGCCTTGTCAGAGTACATGTTCCTTTCTCACTGAGGGAACTTTCTCAGATAGAAAAGAGGCTGGGTCCTTATACCTCTAGCTCCTCTGCCTTTATTAAAGAGTTTAAAACAGTCTTATAGCTTGATTTTACATGATGTACATATGATACCTACTAATAACTTACTTCCCGAGGAACGAAGGTGAGTTTGGGAGCAAGTGAGAATGCATGCAGATAAAATTCATCAAACAGATAAAGCATATCCAAGTGTTTCTGAGACAGTGCCTGACCAGGATCCTGGATGGGATTATAATTCTCCAGATGGTATGTTAGAAAGAGACAGGCTTATTACATGCCTTTTGGTGGGCCTAAGAAAGGCAGCCTTAAAACTGGTAAATTTTGAAAAACTCAAAAGATGTTGTTGTCCAGGATAAGCAGGAAAATCCATCTCAATTTTTAGAATGCCTCACAAAGGCTTTATTACAGCATACCAATCTGGACCCTGAAAACTCAGAAGGTAAGCAACTTCTGATGACCTGCTACTTTTCCCAGAGCTACCCAGACATAAGAGCTAAACTTAAAGATCTGGAGAGTGTACCCCTAACTCCACAGGCAGAAGTATACCATGGGAAAGATGAGAAAGTCCACAAACAAAAATACCATATGCTGGTGAAGGCTGTCCGACCAGCCTCAGTCACTGCCCTGGAATCCTTGTCTCCTAACACTCAGAGACCACCAGATACCTGCTATAAATGTGGTCAACAAGATCTTTGGGCAAAAGCCTGCCCTAACTTCCACAAGCCAAGGGGGCCATGGCCTAGGTGCCATTAAGAGGGTCACCGGACTGTCGATTGCCTTCTTGTCACATAGAGCAGAGGGACATCACCCCAAGACAACCCTCCAGCTGATCTCCTAGGCTTGGCTATGGCCAACTGAGGAGGCCTGAGCTCCTCTGCCATGACCACTAACATCACTAGCAGGGAGCCCCAGGTAGATATCATGGGATGTGGGATGTCCATCTCCTTCCTTCCCTCACAAGACACCACCACTTAGTTGCATTTTTTAGGGGTGTACCTTTTCACCCATTCCTTTTTGGTAGCATCAACATGTCCTGTCCCCTTATTGGGAAGGGATCTTCTAGCCAGGCTCAGAGCCTTTATTTCCTTTGCTTCTCTCATTGGCCTAAATTCAAGCTTGACACGAGTTTCTCTGCTCCTTCTTCTAGCCAGCCAACCTACTAACACTATGTTATTTCTTTTACTAGCTTCTCAGGTAGATCCCCAAGTTTGGGACGTCCAGAAACCCTCAGTTGCTACACCATTCTCCTGTTGCCATCCAATTACTGGACTCTACCAGGTACATGACCCAAGCTCAATACCCTCCCTCTTTCCAGAGCCTCAGGGTACTTAAGCCTATCATTTCTGACCTCTTGATTAAAAAAAAACAAAAAACAAAAAACAAAAAACCTCCTTCAACTACCTCTTCCTGTTTTAACACCCCTTCTACTAGCAGTTAAGAAACCTAATGGTACCTATTGACCTATTGCCTAGTTCAAGACCTCAGGTGCATTAATTCTGCAGTGGTTCCTCTCCATCCTGTTTTGCTAACCTTTACACACTTCTTTCCACTATCTCCTTGGGGACTTCCCATTTCTCAGTCCTAGATCTCAAGCATGCATTTTTCTCTATCCCTCTAGATGTCCAGTCACAAAACATATTTGCCTTTACCTGGACAGATCCTGATACCCACTTTTCTACCCAACTGACCTGGACTGTTGTACCTCAGGGATTCTGGGACAGCCCACACCGATTTGGTCAGGCCCTGGCTTTGACTTAATATCTCAGTCTCTCCCTAAGTCTAAGATTATACTTTATATAGATGATGTCCTTTTCTGTAGCCCCTCTGTAAAAATTAGCCAACCTGACACCTCTGCTCTTCTAAATTTCCTCTCTAGTCGAGGCTACAGGGTCTCCCTTTCTAAAGTCCAACTGTCTACCTCTCAGGTCACCAATTTGGTACCAACAATTACCTCAGCCCGCAAGGCTATTACCTTAGATAGAAAGAATGTGATTCAGTCTCTAACTGTTCCCTCTACAAAGAAAGAGATTTTTATCATTCACAGGAATAGCTAGCTTTTTACGTTCCTGAGTTCTTTCCTTTTCCCTCCTTTCATGTCCCCTATATGAAGCAGCTTTAGGACCCACCCATGAACTTCTTTTCAAACCTATTACCAAGCCATTCAAAGGCTCCAATAGGCTCTCCTAAGGCCCCAGCTTTACATCTCCCTGACTGGACTTGTCCTTTTTTCCTCTACATAACTAAAAAAGAGTGATTTGTTCTTAGAGTCTTAGATCATCAACTGGGACCTTCTTTTGCACCTATAGCATACTTGTGAAAAAAATAAATAAAACTAACCATCCAGAGATGCGCACCTTCTATCTGTACCTTAGCAGCTGCTGAACTCCTTATTCGAGAGTCAAAAAACAAAACAAAACAAAAAAAACCAAAAAAACAAAAAACTAAACTTTGCATCACCTATAACTGTCTTCTCTTCTCATAAAATGTCAGAGCTCCTAACTTATAAAGGCTTACAGACTCTACCTCCTTCCAGGGTTCTTTCTCTTCAGGTAACACTAATAGAAGACCCCACCTTCCAATCATGCCCACCTCTTGATATTTCCAATCTCTTCCTCAACAAAATACTGACCACTCCCTACCTCACTCTGGCACTGAAACTTTAGAGGAACTATTAACTCATCCTTCACACATACAGGAGGGCACATTGCCTCAGGCCATCTATACCTGGTATACAGATGGTAGCTCCTTTTTGCATGAAGGGGCCAGAAGAGCTGGCTATGCCACAGTATCAGACACCGAGGAGATAGAGGCACAAGCTCTTCCTGCTCATGCCACCAATCAAAAGGCCGACTTTATAGCTCTTACCCTGCCTTTCAACTGGCACAGGGAAAATCCCTCAACATCTACACAGATTCCAAATGTGCTTTTCATATCCTCCTGTCCCACGCTACTGTCTGAAAGGAGCAGGTTACTTACCACAAAAGGAAGATCAGTAACTAATGCAAACTAAATTATGGCCATGCTAAAGGCCTCCCATCTCCTCACAGCTATTAGGATTGCCCTCTGCAGATCCCACCAGATTTATGAGTCTACTGTCTCCAAAGGAAACAACCAAGCTGATGAGGCAGCTAGAGCTGCGGCCCTTAGGGTCCTAGACTTGTCTCATCCTCCCCAGAACATTCTTACACTAAAACCTACATCTCCACCTTCACCCCCTGACACCCACCAAACTCCGTCCTATCCTCACCAGCTCTTTCATCCTAACAGCCAAGCATTGTCTTCTTTTGTTCTTTTTTAATTAGATATTTTCTTTATTTACATTTCAAATGCTATCCCCTTTCTTAGTTGCCTTTCTGAAAGTTCCCAATCCCCTCCCTGCTCCCCCTACTCCCCAAACCACCCACTCCTGCTTCCTGACCCTGGCATTCCCCTAAACTGGGGCATAGAATCTATACAAGACCAAAGGCCTCTCCTTCCACTGATGGCTAACTAGGTCATCCTCTGCTACATATGCACCTAGAGACATGAGTCCCACAATGTGTTTTCTTTAATTGGTGGTTTAGTACCAGGGAGCTCTGGAGGTACTGGTTAGTTCATATTGTTGTTCTTCCTATGGGGTTGCAAACCCCTTCAGCTCCTTGGGTCCTTTCTCTAGCTCCTTCCTTAGGACCTTGTACTCCATCCAATGGATGACTGTGAGTGTCCACTTCTGTATTTGTGAGGCACTGGCAGAGCCTCTCAGGAGACAGCTATATCAGGCTCCTCTTAGCAAGCACTTGTTGGCATCCACAGCAGTGTCTGGGTTTGGTGATCATACATAGGATGGATCCCCAGGTGAGTCAGTTTCTGGATGGTCATTTCTTCAGTCTCTACTCCACACTTTGTTTCTGTAACTCCTTGCATAGGTGTTTTGTCCCCCCCCCCTTCTAAGATGGATCAAAGTATCCACACTATGGTCTGCCTTCTTGAGTTTCATGTGGTTTGAATTGTACCTTGGGTATTCCAAGCTTCTGGGCTTCTGGGCTAATATCCACTTATCAGTGAGTGCACATCATGTGTGTTCTTTTGTGACTGGGTTACCTCACTCAGGATGATATCCTCCAGATACATCCATTTGCCTAAGAATTTAATAAATTCATTGTTTTTAATAGCTGAGTAGTACTCCAGTGTGTAAATGTACCACAGTTTCTGTATCCATTCCTTTGTTAGGGGACATCTGGGTTCTTTCCAACTTCTGGCTATTAAAAATAATGATGCTATGAACATAATGGGACATGTGTCCTTATTACAAGTTGGAGCATCTTCTGGGTATATCCCCAGTAGAGATACTGTTGGATCCTCCAGTAGTACTATGTCTAATTTTCCAAGGAACCACCAAACTGATTTCTAGAGTGGTTGTACCAGTTTGCAATCCCATCAGCAATGGAGGAGTGTTTTTCTTTCTGCACATCCTCGCGAGTATCTGCTATCACCTGAATTTTTGATCTTAGCCATTCTGATTGGTATGAGGTAGAATCTCAGGTTCACTTTGATTTGCATTTCCCTGATGATTAAGGATATTGAACATTTTTTCAAGTGCTTCTCAGATATTTGGTATTCCTTAGTTGAGAATTCTTTGTTTAGCTCTGTACCTCATTTTTAATGGGGTTATTTGGTTTTCTGGAGTCCAGCTTCTTGAGTTCTGTATACATGTTGGATATTAGCCCCTATGGGATTTAGGACTGGTAAAGATCTTTGCCCAATCTGTTGGTGGCCTTTTTGTCTTATTGACAGTGTCTTTTGCCTTAAAGAAGTTTTGCAATTTTATGAGGTCCCATTTGTTGATTCTTGATCTTACAGCACAAGCCATTGCTGTTCTGTTCAGGAATTTCACCCCTGTGCCCATATCTTCGAGGCTCTTCCATATAAATAAGGGGATCACCCCTACCTCTCTCTCTTTCCCCCTTCTCTTTCTGCTGCCAATTTCCTTGCCCCCCTCTCCCTCCCAATAAACCTCTCACACATAAAACTGTTTGGCCTGATTTAGTCCTTCTGAAGCCGTGCATCATTCAAGATCATAACACAATTCACAGACCACATGAAGCTAAAGATGAAGGAAGACCAAAGTATGCATGCTTCAGTCCTTCTTAAAGACAGAAGAAAATACTCACAAGAGCAAATATGAAGACAAAGTGTAGAGCAGAGATTGAAGGAAAGTCCATCCAAAGACTGTCCTACCTAGGGACTCATCTCAGATACAGGCACCAAATTTCAACACTATTGTAGATGCTAAGAAATGCTTGCTGAAAGGGAGCCTGATATAGCTGTCTCCTGAGAGGCCCTGTCAGAGCCTTACAAATACAGAGGTAGATGATCACAACCAGCCATTGCACTGAGTGCAAGGTCTCCAATGGAGGAGCTAGAGAAAGGACTGAGAGAGCTGAAGGGATTTGCAACCTTATAGAAAGAACAACAATAGCAACAAACCAAAGCCCCCAGAGCTCCCAGGGACTAAGCCACCAACCAAAGCTCCTGCTGCACATGTAGCAGAGGATGGCCTTGTCAGTCATCAATGGGAGGAGAGATCTTTGGTCCTAAGAAGGCTAGATTGATGCCCTAGTGTAGGGGAATCAAGGGCTGGGAGGTGGAAGTGGGTAGATGGGTGCAGGAACACCCTCATAGAAGCAGGGGGAAAGAGGAAGGGATGGGGTTTTTGAGAGGGGGAAAACCAGTTGAGGGAATAACACTTGAAATGTAAATAAATAAAGAAAGAGAGAGAGAGAGAGAGAGAGAGAGAGAGAGAGAG
>NC_034593.1:7043915-7049419 GCF_900095145.1 Mus pahari | reverse complement strand
TGACCTGCTTGAGTTCCAGTCCTGACTTCCTTGGTGATGAACAGCAGTATGGAAGTGTAAGCTGAATAAACCCTTTCCTCCCCAACTTGCTTCTTGGTCCTGATGTTTGTGCAGGAATAGAAACCCTAACTAAGACACCAGGTAACTGTGGGTTGGAGTTTACACAGAACACTAATATTCTCCCATTTTGGTTTAATTATAAAAGAAAAAAGTAAAAAGAGTTGAATAGGTTCTATTAAAAATAGAGCAGGAATAGGGTCGTCGTGATATCTGACTGCTTCATGCTGGCCTTGAGGTGACAGGTCTCTAGGGAACCTAGAAGAATACGTATGGGCGTTTGTCTAGTCTTAGGAGAGTTGGCTGTTTCCTTGCTAACCAGGGTCTGTGGCGCCATCTGAGGATAGTTCAGAAGGAACAGGTCCAATAGAAGCATCTGTGCCTGTGAGGAGGGATTGGAGCATCCGGAGGTTGCTTCTCTGGAGCTTTCTAGATATAATAAGTACCAGGACTTGAAAACATGCTGAAACACACATATATATTTATTACGGATAAAGTAAGTTTGGAAGAAAAAATTTTAAGTTTTACATTTGAAGCCCAGTGGAATCCTACCCTTTGGAACAGGTAGTAATAAATAAGCAGTCGACATGCCCCTAGAGCTGTCATAGCCTTGCCACTTCTATCTGAAACTCAACTAGGACTGTGTTCACTGACACCTGAACTTACAGGACATTCTTTAATATCCCAAAGTTTCATTTTGTCATTCTCAGAAACAATACTTACAATCTGTCACTGTGTACTGTGGCTATAATTCTACATTCTATTCTAATCTCAGAATGTACATTATGGAGGAAGATCCGCAGTAGACAAAATCTCAATAGCCTTGTGCAAGCATGCTCCAAGCAGGACCTGCACTTTTGTGTATTTCATTCTTGAGTCTGTAGGAAACATACTCTGTGAGTTTAATAAGAACCATGTATTATGTATAAAATAAAAACAGCATTGTTATTGAACATAATATGTTTATTTTATAAAATTTAAAGATAACAGTGCAATATTGGTCAGTTTGCAAGGGATGATAGAAGGAGGAAAGAAGTTTGTCCTCAATGTAGGAACTTCAACGGTCAGACATGAACTCAGAAACTCCTAAAGTTGATTATTGTAACAGTTATTGAACCCAGTTTTCCAAACCACATAAACTGCAATATAAGAACATTTCTATAGCTGCTGATGTCACCATTAATTTTATTAAAAAATGGGAAAGGAGATACTCATGACATTGGGTCTACTTTTACATATAAATCATCAGAGTATATTAATAAGCTTTTTACTAAATATATCAAAATTACTGTATTGGATATGTGATAAGCAAAGACTTTTTCTGGAAGTATTATCATCAGGAATTCTTATCAATTTTACAGTTGCATTTATGATATTTCCCTGAGAATTATTTCTTCGGGGATTTAGTTTTTTCTCTACCTCTGAAATTTTAAGGCATATAGTAATAAATAATAAATAAGAAAATAAGTAACATTGCATAATTATCAGGCCTGCAAATTATTCCCTCTTCTTACAGAATGGCATTCACTCTATTATTCATTACTGTTTTCCACAGGATTTCCAGCCTATTTTCATTATCTTGTGTTGTTTTCAAGCCACTATCACAGAGATCTATGCAAAATTAAATCTGGCCAATTCACTTCCTTTAAAAAAACACTTTTAATTTGTATCCTTCACTTGCAAGATAAAGTCAGCTCACCCTGTGAGAGACATGCACCTTCTCTTCTTGATACAGTTTCTGCTTATCTCCTTAAAGCCCCCTTTCACTCTTACCTCACACTTTACAATTTAGTAGTATAGAACTGATGACATTTACAGATTGTAACATCACATCCATTTGTCTTTGTCAGCCGTTGACACCTCCCTCAACCTGGCTTTCTCTACACACTACTTTCCTCAGAGATTTTTTTCCCTCCAAGGTCCTGAATCATCTCTGTAAGTGCACATTCTAAGAAATGTCCCTAGCCCTCCTCAACCATCTAATCTCTATTAGTCACAGTGATGAATAATTTATTCCATTTATGTGGGACACTGTACTTGTCTTCATACACAGCAGAAAAGGGCATCAGATCCAATGACAGATGGTTATGAGCCACCATGTAGTTGCTGGGAATTGAACTCAGGACCTCTGGAAAAGCAGTCAGTGCTCTTAACCGCTGAGCCATCTCTCCAGCCACAGTGATAAAAAAATTACTAACAATATAACTTAGCAGTATTTTAAGCTTGTTACTTCCAGTAAGTATGCATTCCAGATGAACACAATAAAGTTAATATTGTCATCAGATGATATATAATAAAATTAAAAGCAGAACAGTTAATCCTTTTGACAAAGAACAAATACATACTCAGGTGCAAAGCAAAGAATTTATATTCAGTTAGTCTTGTCCCAGAATCCTTTAGTTACCACCCCTCTGCAGATGATAATTTCATTGTACAACACTGCACTTATATGAGCCTTTCAGATATACTCATCTACCTATCAAACTTTATCAGAGGGGAAACCAACTCATTCTAATTTCTATATTCAATACAGTACAGATCATAATGTCCAACAACTGTTTGTTGAGCTTAACCGTACTCCACTTTCTAAATGACATCATTTTTAAATTAACTAGAAGTGTTCAAGAAGAAACTATATAAGCTTTTAGAGCAAATATCATACAACATAAATTATCCTGGAAAGAATTTGACATCAATGAATAAAAGTTATATGAATAATTGAGCTATTAAATTTGTAGATAATTGAATAAAGCATGTATCTTGCTCAACCATTTTTTATAAACACTTGGAGTAATCTGTGGAAAGGTGTCACGGATGTGTTCCTTCTGCTATGTCTTCCTGTGTTTCGTGCCCCTGCTCAGAACCAATAATGCAAAGCAAGAAAAGAAATCAACCTGCACTATAACTATTATGCACTAAATTTAAATCTAACCCCGACTTCCTCAGCAGTCGAAGCAAAAAACACATAACATGTATGGTTTCTTCTAACGGTGAAAAATCGAAATTTTAACATTTGAGAGGCCGATTGTTGCTAAGATGCGGGCTGCATGCTTAGCATGCTAAAGGGCCAGACAACAAATCACTACCACCAAGAAAAATAAAGCAAAGACAAAACAATGAAATGAGATTAGAAAAATGGAAGGGACGTAGGAAGGGGAAAAGTGAGGTATTCAGGTTGATTTGTAAAATTATATGTTAACATATAAGTAAGTAATCAGGAGAAAGGAAATAAAATTATAATGAACATTTTAGAATGTACATATTTAGATGTATAAATATTTATTTTAACATATAATGTGCATAGACTTATTTTATGTACAGGTATATATAATCATATAAATATATACTAAAATAGAAATATATAAATCTTTTCCCATATATTGAATTGCAAATATATATATATATATATATATATATATATATATATATAATACTTACTTATTTTATGTTGTCTATAGTTATTCCAAATAGCCAATCCCCAAATCATGTAAATCCTCTACTCTTTATGTTTACTGCTTTCACTTTTCCATAATATTAGGAGAAAATTAAGAGCATATTGATACCTAACATATATATAACTTTTACTTATTTATGTATATATGGAACTTACACTACTACAGACAACTTTTTCTACTGACAGTATATCTAGACATTCATCTTCTGTATTTGTTTATTATGAGTGTTTATTGTTTGGATGTTACAAATGAGAAGGACTACTTTCTATGTCTTGACAATTTCTTTTAATAGATAGATAGATAGATAGATAGATAGATAGACAGACAGATAGACAGATAAGGATTGCCAAAACTTTGTACATACATACATACACACATACAGAGACAGAGACTGATAGAGATGGATGGATGATAGATGGAGAGAGAGATGAATAAATAGAGAGAGGGGTAGAAAAAAAAGGATATAAAGATTTTGACTGACTAGGAGAGTTCTACTTTTCTCTCTGCCTGGATTAACTTCAAGTGAGTCCCTGAGAGTGAGCTCTTATCTCCCTTTACTTAGGGCATTTGCTTTAGAAATCATTTGCAGCCCCATAGGAAGAACAACAATAGGAACTAACCAGTAACACCAGAGCTCCCAGGGACTAAACCACCAACCAAAAAGTACACAAGGAGGGACTCAAGGCTTCAGCCTCATATGTAGCAGAGGATGGCCTTGTGGGATATCAATGAGAGGAAAGGCCCTTGGCCCTATGAAGGCTCAATGCCCCAGAGTAGGGAAATGGTAGGACAGGGAAGTGGGAGTGAGTGGGTTAGTAAGGGGGGGAGAGGGGGCTAGCATCGGGAGGTTTGGAGGAGAAATGAAGAAGGGGATAAAATTTGAAATGTAAATAAATAAAATATCTAATAAAAATATTTACTTTTTAAAAAAAGAAATCATTCTGCTAGACTTTTCTTGTCTTTAAATACTAATCTTTTCCAATGGATCTTAGGATCACTGGTGAGTGGAACACAACATCTGCCCCAAACCAATTGCACATGGGCCATGAGACAGTACTATTGCAGCAGAGAACAGGCCTGACCAGGGGCACAAGCCCCTTCCGGTCTGCACCAGCACCGGGTCACCTAGGGCACAGATTTGGTGGACACCCCCACAGTCCCTAGCGGACTGCCCAGTCGATCTTAGGATCGCTGGTAAGTGGAACACAACTTCTATTCTAACCCAATCCTGCATGGGACCTGAGACAGCACTAGGGAAGCAGAGAATCGGCCTGACCAGGGGCACAAATCCCTTCTGGTCTGCACCAGCACCTGGTCAACTAGGGCTTGAATTCAGCGGACACCCCCATGGTCCCTAGCAGACTGCCCAAGTGATCTTAGGATCACTGGTAAGTGGAATACAACAGCTTCTCCAATCCAATAGTGACGGGCCTGTGACAGCAGGAACAAGGACACCAGAGCCATTTCTGACCAGAGGCTCAGGTTCGTTTTAATCAGTTCAGGTTTACCTTGGTTTCAAACAGACCAGACAACTCCACGGTCCTCAAAGGAGACACCACTTCCACGCACAGAAACACGCCCAGGATCTTAGGACAACAGGATCCCAGGCTAAGAGAAGCTGGGTCACACTAGTATTTGAGTGTCTCAGAGGAGCTTGACTGCCAAGAACTCAGACACACCCAGAATCTCAGGTTCAGAGGAGCCCACAATCAAAGGATCACAGAGAAATCTGAACTCTGAGAAATCATGAATCAACTGGGATTATAGGAAGGACAGGCTCCAATTAATATTGAGGGCAGCAAGCACTAGAAATAATCAGATGGCAGAAGGGAAGTATAAGAACAGAAGAAACAGAAACCAAGGTTACTTGGCATCATCAGAACCAAACTCTCCCACCATAGCAAGTCCTGGATATACCATCACACCAGAAAAGCAAGACATGGATCTAAAGTCACTTCTCATGATGATGATGGAGGACTTTAAGAAGGAAAT
>NC_034593.1:7040486-7043904 GCF_900095145.1 Mus pahari | reverse complement strand
GGTGGTTCCTCAGAAAATTGGACATAGTACTACCAGAGGATCCAGCAATACCTCTCCTGGGCATATATCCAGAAGATGTTCTAACTGGTAATAAGAACACATGCTCCGCTATGTTCATAGCAGCTTTATTTACAATAACTAGAAGTTGGAAATAACCGTGATGTCCCTCAACAGAGGAATGGATACAGAAAATGGTGTACATTTACACAATGAAATACTACTCAGCTATTAAAAACAATGAATTTATGAATTTCCTTGACAAATGGATAGATCTGGAGGGTATCATCCTGAGTGAGGTAACCCAGTCACAAAAGAAATCACATAATATGTACTCATTGATAAGTGGATGTTAGCCCTGAAACCTAGAATACCCAAGATTCAATGTGTAAAACACATGAAACTCAAGAAGGCGGAAGATCAAAATGTGGACACTTCGCCTCTTCTTAGAATTGGGATCAAAACTCCCATGGAAGGGGTTACAGAGACAGTTTGGAGCTGAGACAAAAGGATGGACCATCCAAAAACTGCCCCACCCAGGGGTCCATCCCATAATCAGCTACCAAATGCAGACACTATTGCATACACCAGCAAGATTTTGCTGAAAGGACCCTGATATAGCTGTCTCTTTTGTGGCTATGCCAGTGCCTGGCAAACACAGAAGTGAATGCTCATAGTCAGCTATCAGATGGAACACAGGGCCCCCAATAGAGGAGTTAGAGAAAATACCCAAGGAGCTGAAGGGGTCTCCAACCCTATAGGTGGAACATCAATATGAACTAACCAGCACCCCCAGAGCTCGTGTCTCTAGCTGCATATGTAGCAGAAGATGGTCTAGTCAGTCATCATTGGGAAAAGAGGCCCCTTGGTCTTGCAAACTTTATATGCCCCAGTACAGGGGAACATCAGGGCCAAGAATGGGGAGTGGGTGTGTAGGGGAGCAGGTGGGGAGAGTATAGGGGACTTTGGGGATAGCATTTAAAATGTAAATGAAGTAAATACCTAATAAAAATTGGGAAAAAAAAAGATAAAAAAAAAGAACCTTTCCTTAAACTATTGAGAATTTAACAATGCTGCAATGTCTCTTTCAAGGACCAGAGAGTTCTTTGGGTCACTTAACCATAACCATCAAAATATACTCTTAGTCCCATTGGGATTGACTAAATTTGAATGACAGGTGCAGATTAGCAAACATAGATACACTAACCAGTGGCTTCTAATCCAGTACCATCCACTGCTCTCTACTAGTCATCCCAGCACTTTACCTATCCCTCCCCATCACCTCAGACAAGTTTTTTTTTTCTCATATATTGCAATCATCAAGACCAAAGTTCTTTGTGCCTGTCTGTTTTCCAGTGCAATTTTCCTTTGATAGAGACAGCAGTATACATAAAAATTAAATTTCCCCATCATTGCATGGTAACTCTGAGCGTTACAAATATACAGACTATTTACTTGTTTAGAAGCAATGACTTAATATTTAGCCCCACTTGGCATTAAACTCTTAATTTTTCTGCCATATCTTCCCAAGTTACTGATAGGTATTGCCACACCTAAATAAGAAGACTTATTTAAAAGAGAAACTCACTTAAACTCAATTTTAAACTACATTAGTTTGTAGAAGTGTTGGTTGGCTACAAATATTGTGATGGTGGGATGTTCATAACATTTTCTTAATTATATTTTATAAAACAATGAATGAGTTTATAAAACAATAGATGAGTTTTGTAGATAAATCTCACTTTGCCTTCCATCTATCAAGATTTTCCAATTTGAATAATGTATGTTGTGCTAACTAGTTTTTCTGATTTTAGTCGTCCATTTGTACTAGTTTTCACAGATTTTTCCTTCTCTTATCTTACTCTTCTTTGTTCCAGTATAAAATTCTCAGTTTTTTAAAAGATGAGTATAAAATGTGTTCAGTGGAAATTTAAAATGGTCATATGGTCTCCTTAACTTTACTATGGTACCAAAAGATGCATGCCATACCCAGAAATGTAGCAAATAAAAATTAACATAATACATATGCAAAGTTACTATTGTCATATAAGGTTATAAGTGTATTTTTTCTCATTTACAAATGAAAAATAGCTGATAGAAAAAAATACAGGTACAGAAACATGCTTGTCTGCAATTTTTCTTTCTTCATATGAAGACCTACTGATTCCCACTACTTTTCTGCTAAAGAATTCTTAATAGTTCACATTTAAGATTAAGCTTACTATATTTTAAACTAGCACTCCATAAAATTGATGATTTGTTCTAAAAGCCTTTGAACTGGTGATAAAAATAATTGATGAACTGTTTAGTCACAATGTGAGTAGATTGGCATTTAATAGAGGAAAAATTCAAATGTCTAATGAGATGTGATATTGAGTCAATACAATGAACTGCATGCCTTTTGATTCAAAAATAGAACTAAATGAAGTGAGTGTATAGATGAATGTGTTTTTAAATCATCAAAGAAGTATGGTTCAGAGAACAATACAAGGTAAATGAAGGAGAATTCTATAATCTGACTTTGATAATGATGAATATTATTAATATTTTCAGAGTTAAGTTTTTAGCATGGAGAATTTTATTAATTTGTGGGATTTTCATACAATATATTTTGATCCTATTCATCTTCAAATCCTCCCCTTAACTCCATCTAAATCTACCACTTCTCAATCCCTCCACATACTCTGTGTCCTCTTTGAATTTAATTTATTTGAAAGGAATGTTTTTTATGCATGCCATGAATTCATTGCCTGTTTTTTTTCCCTGACAAACATAAATAATTCTTCCTTACAATCCTATCCAACAGTCTAAATGTCATTATTTTCTCTTAAATTTTAATATTGATATTTTTAAATGACTAAGAGCAATGGTTACTATTTCTTTTGCATCTTCTGTTCTTCAAATCAGATAAATTGAAATATTGATAAATAACATACAAAGCATAATTCTCAATAAAAGAGTTTGAATTTACTTTTAATTAAAACATGTCACAGAAGAGAAACTATAGATTGAGATCTGAATTGCATAAGAGTGTAAAATTTGAAGTGTGTGTGTGTGTGTGTGTGTGTGTGTAGTCATATGAATATGTGTGTATAAATAATACTGGAAATTCTTAAAGCATAAGCTAGGTGAAGTTTAAGATATGAGGTTAGTATCTTCAGTTGAGTTCTGTTGTAGTAAGCACCATGACCAAAATCAACTTGGGCATAGAAAGAGCTTCATCCTATTCTTGCAAGAACTGGTATGTCATCGAAAGAAGCCAGGGCAGGAAGTCAAGACAGGAACCTGGAGGTAGGAACTGAAGTCGAGTCTGGGAAAAGGCTCATTGCTACCTGCTTCCCTGGTCTTGCTCAGCTACTCTAACACACACACACACACACACACACACACACACACACACACACACACAAACCTGCTCAGA
>NC_034593.1:7024800-7039961 GCF_900095145.1 Mus pahari | reverse complement strand
CAGGCGGATTTCTGAGTTCGAGGCCAGCCTGGTCTACAGAGTGAGTTCCAGGACAGCCAGAGCTATACAGAGAAACCCTGTCTCGAAAAACCAAAAAGAATGCTACAAGTGGGGAACAGAAAGGCCATGCAGAGAGGCAATCCAATGTCACTAAGCCTCCTGTGATGTTGGTGGCATATAGCACTCTCCTTTAGTCTTGGATCAACTTGGTTTATTTTTCTTTGAAACTTCTTAGAAGTTTGTTAATTGCTTGACAAAAATGCCAAAAAAATCAATTAACAAATAAGTGATCCATTACTTTGAGATCACTCTTAATTCCTGTAATAGATTTTGTAATATGCAAAGTTACTAGACAAACATTGTTAAAAATCACAAAAGTAACAATTTCACAGGCAGAAAATGGAGTTAAAAATCAATGAAATTTAGAATGACCTAGGATGTAAATGGATCTATTAGTGCTAGAAAAATAACATCTTTTTTTAAAATTCAGAAACATTTATTCAGAACTTACAAATAAAATTTCCTAGAAAGACATATATAAGCATTTCTGTAGACACAGTGACTCTCTTATTCACATGAACACAGAGCAAAATCCCTATGTTTATGCATGTGGACCTGTAAGAGAAATGAAAACCATGAAGGCATATAGAAATATTTCTCCCAGTTTTGTATTTTGCCCACACTACACTAGTTCAAACTTTATCAAGAGGGTCATATCTTTTCTTTTGTCACAAGGAATGCAATAAGAAGAGCGAGACTAAAGCAGGGTATTACCACTTCCCTGAGCTGATAGGGTCAATCAATGTCAAAAGTGACAGGAGAGGACACCAAGGCAATATAACTTATCAGAGCTCATCCTTGGGTACCTCAAATGAAAAGTCTTGTGAAAGCCGTGAAAAGGAGAGTAAAACGCAGACTATAAAGACAAAAAGAACGAATCACATTGACCAAGGATGCTTTGCGCAAACAGTGTGCCTGTGATACAATCTAGTGGAGATACAGGGCACATTCTCTTTACTTTCTGACGTTAGCTTCTACTAATCTTAATATCATGATTATCTAATATAATTGTCTTTGCCTCTATGTGAGCAAAAGGCACAGCTGTGCCTTTAGGCAATAATAAAACAGGGCCAAAGGTTCCTTCTTATTAATATTTATATACCTAAATATAAAATCAATGCTAATAAAGGGTATATTAAAAGAAATACATAACTATAGGTCTGAGAAACAAATGGAATTTCAAAAGTAGATTGAAAATATTTAATGTTTGGACAAATACAGTATTTTCTATTACTAATAAGTAAATAGATAACAACTAATAATATTGACGATCATTTGAAAATACTGAATAGATGAAAATAAGATAATTAATGAGCATCCTCCTAGCTTGTATAAAATAAAAGAGAGAAATTATTATATGTATATTCTATACATTTCCCTAAGCTGTGAGGTTTAGTGAAATCTATAGTCAAGTACCTAAGATATAATAGATGAAAAGAAAACGTCTTAAAATGAATGGTTTTAGATAAACTGAAATGGAAGTGAGATAAATGTCAGCAAAGAATTTATGTTTGAAAGGTATTATAAGATAAATTAACACACACACACACATTCATGATTTTTGACAAAAGTGTCACAAGCACACACTAAAGTAAGGAAATTCTCATCAGGGAAGAGTCTGGAAATCTTGCCTGTTGCTTGCAGAACAATGGAACCAGACTCTTACTTATCAAGAACAAAAGTCACCTCAAAATAATTATCAGACAAATTTGAGACCGGAGTTGCTCAGAAGAAATACTTTATGTCTTTAAAATGGCAAAGTTTATTTTTAGACAAGATACCAAACACAAAAGCAAGAGCAGACAAATGAGACAATATAAAAGGTGTTTCTAGCAACTGAAACAAATAACAAAGGGAAGAAACAGGCAAGAGATTAGGAGAAATTATTTACCAGTTGCATCTTGCAGGTTGTTGGTATCTACAAGGCACACAGCACAACAGCTTCCAAAATACCAGCAGCATAAGGATAAATAAGACAATCGAGAAATGACAATTAACTTAAATTGACATCTATCAAAAATATTCCAAGAAATGACAAACAGGACCATAAAAAATGCCTATGACCAGTAATCATCAAGAAAATGAAGTGAAAACCATAACGGATATCATATTGCATCTTTTAGAATGCCTATTAGAAAAGAGATAAATGATAATCTTCTGACAAGCACAGAAAAAAAGGAACGTATGCACACTGTTTTTCTGAAATATTTTCCTTCACACTCATTTTTACATACTACTATTCAGTTTTGTAGAATGTATGCTGCCAGTTAATTCCTTTCAGCCAAATGGAGATGTCAGACTCTTGTCTGACTTGTAACATTGTTAAAAGGGTCTACCTACTTCAAATACAATTTACTGTGAATTCTAGCAGTTTCATTAAGACATGCTTCAATGTGTTTATAAAATTCATTAGCATCTATTCACAGCATAAAGAGACAGGACTCACAGCAGCACCCCCATTCAAGTATATAGTGCTCTGTGACCATATCCATCCATCACCCTTCGCTGCATGCATTAGCTTCCTTCACTTAGCATGGTGGTCCTCCAGGTCCCTCTATTGTCCTGAAAAAGTCATGATTTCTTTCTTCTTTGTAGATGAACAAGACTCCATCTTATACAAGGCAGTTTCTTCATTGAGTTCTTGATGTACACCCACCTAGTCAAAAAAGAAAGAACCACAGTAAAAGTTCTATGCCCTTCTGTACCCTTGAAAACAAGAAAATCCCAACAGCCACGCTGATACACATAGGTAGCATGTATGAAACACTAGTTAATGTAGTATGTGGCTTCTGAATCCAGGCACTTCTGTGAATGTAAACTTCACATTTTATGGTTAACCTCAGTAGAGCTTTGTTTCTATACCCACACACACCCTTTTGTTTATGCAGGGGATGTGAAAAGCTTACTAAGGATCTGCATGTAGTCAGCATAGTGGATAATCTTTGTGATAATTATTATAATAGCGTGTTTTATTAGTAGAAATGCATAAATATTTATATATTTACTGAGATGGAAGTTTTTATATTTATAATGATGGAAGTATCTAATTATCCATAGCTACAAAAACCTATTTTAGCTCCCATAATCAGGAAGTTTTTACTAGCCCCAATATGAAAAAAATACTTTAACCAGAAGCTCTACTTACAATTTTTTATTTGTAAAATTTTTGGTTCTGTATTAATAATTCAGAGTGCTATTATGAGAGTTTATATTTTGTTAATATCTTGGATAAAAATATAATCATACTGTAAATATAACATAGCAAATTGAGTTTTCAGTTACCACAAACTTTTTTCCAGTTCTATAAGACTATATTACTGCTTCATACTACAAACACTGACTCACCAAATAACAAAATGTAAAGAAAAAAATAAAGCCTTTGTTTCTCTCTTTTATTTATGCTCCTACATTTCATTCAATTATCTGATCTTAGCTGTTAAAAACGTTCTGTATCTTTAGGGTAAACATTCTTTTTTACTCACTAAAAGTCTTCTTTGGCTATTCTACTGTATGTCTGAAATGTAGAGTCTAAATCGACCCTTTGCCTTAGTGAATTTATATCAGGAATAAACTGGCTCTCACAACCTTATCAAGTGTGTCTCTACACTACGGAACCTTTTTGCCTAAACACATTTTTTTTCTTTTTGTGAGGATATCACTCTGCAGCTCATGCTGGTCTGTAACCCTGTTAGACTCTTTGAACTTATAATAATGATTTGATTATTAATTTCATACATGAGTACACTATAATATTTACTTCATTCCATTACCCCCATTCCTACAACTCCTGCTTTATATCTACATTTTCAATTTATGATCTCCTCTCTAAAATTATTATGTATATACATACTTATTTATGTATATGTATGTATATATTCATACATATACAAACCCTGGAGAAACTTAATATTCCACCAGCCATTGACTGCTTATAGGACTTCATCTAGAGGTGAGCTTTAGGAACTTTATACCATCTCTACAGCTTTTGACTGGTATTGTCATTTTGTAGGTCTTAGACAACCATGCTGTTGCAATATTATTGGTGCAGAATTCCTGTCTCGTCTAGTAAACACTATGGCACTGGCTCCTACAACCTTTCCAACCCCTCTCCTGTGAATTTCCCTGAGCTTTAGGTGTGAGTTTGTTTTGTAGATGAACTAAATGAAGCTGTGCACATCTCAGCCAGGTTTTCTCCACGTTATTGTGAAAACTCTATCCAATGCAAAATGAAACATTTCTTCTTCTTCTTCTTCTTCTTCTTCTTCTTCTTCTTCTTCTTCTTCTTCTTCTTCTTCTTCTTCTTCTTCTTCTTCTTCTTCTTCTCCCTCTTCCTCTTCTCCTCCTCTTTCTTCATTGTTTTGTTTTTGATAAAGAGTGAGAGCAACACTTATCTGTGGGTATTATTATAATTGTTTAGTATATAATTAGTTGCTTTAGAAAAATGGTCTAGGCCATTGCCGTTGTGCATAGTTGCCATAAAGAAATTGAAGATAAGATTCTATTTGTGATGACATCACCTAGAAACACAGAATCTGGAGATATCAAGCTGGTGTTGACTCCAACTTTCATAGTATAGGAACATTTTATATAAGATTAACTTTCAGAGAGAAAATCAATGGAAATCCTACCTAAGCAATAAGCCTGTAAACCACAAAATTACCATCCCAGAAGTGCATCCTCAATGGTGCAATAATGACTCGCTTTGGAGGTAACCAACAGCTGCTTAACAATCTTAAGTTCCACTCAATATGAAGCAAATCATGTTAGGTAACCCATCACCCTTGGCTAGAGAGATCATAGACCCTCTAGGAGAAACTACTACTGGCCATGAACTTTTATTCCTCTTGTGTTAATCTCCAAGTGTTGAGGTTGCAGGTTTGCCCTTTCCTACTCACCACTTTTTTTGCCTAATGTTTTCTAAATCTCCTACCTGAAAAGATGAAGAGTTATTTAAGAGCTTTCATAAATGGAACTATTTATTTGTACATTCTACTGAATATATCTCACAGCTGCTTAATCTTCAAGGCAGCCATACAGCTAACAATTTCCCACGTGAATCTCATCTTTCTGTATTATCATGGAATCCTTTCCTCTCTCCTTGGAGTATTCATTTTCTAAATGAACACACATCAAAGGTCCCCATATCTAGGAACTCTCATCCCTGTAGTTTTTCCTGAAGTTATACAGTTCACAGACCTTCTCATGATCAAGAAGACACAGAGATTTAAGAAAATGACAAGCAATGCTTTCAATGAAGGAGACAAGCATATTTAGTACTATTTGAGGACTTATTTCATGGACTGCTTCTTGCTCAGTCATTCCAGCCTTAAGGAGAGGCTAAGTATATGGGGGGAATTTATATAATAACTTGCATTCTCACAATGTAGCCATAATCAGGGACGTTTCTTTTTATAGCACATAGTGATGATCACAGAGAACAACATCTGGTCCAGATGCAGAGAAAGACCTTCTCAAATTCAAACCAGAAACAAAACCAGCATGGTGAATGATGCACAAATCCCCACACCAATCTGAAAAGGTATCGGAAGTTACAAGCTGCTAGAAGAGAGGAAAGTAGGCTCTCTTTAAGAGGGAGAGTCCTGGTACCCCTGATATGGCAACAGTGATCTGGTTGATGGACATATATCCAAGAGTATATGGACAGTATAAACTGACCTTAATCTTTCAATGAGGACACAAGGTTAGGTGAGTAAAAAGTAAGGTTTAGATCTGGGGGTATTTTGTGAGGGGGTGAATATGATTTAAAAACGTTAAGTGAAATTCTCAAAGAACTAATTAACAAACAAACAAACAAACAAAAAACAATTCAGTTATTGGGTATACCAGAACTTTCTTAGTGACATAGATGTAAATACAGTGAATACATACATTTTCCATAAATGAAATTTGACATGTAAGCAAAAGTTTTCTTAAAACATTCATGGAATTGTAAAGTTGATGAGATGGAATGACAGAGTAGATTTCAGAAAAACTTATGTTTAATTATTATTATACCAATTAATAAATATAGTAGTATGAGTTATTTACCACATGTTTCATAAGAGTAAGATGAGAAACAAAATATTCAGAAAAGCACACATGTATTCTATTAGTAATAATAGTTCAAAATCAATAATTTTGATGAAATTTTATAATTCATGGCTATATATATATATATATATACTACACAGAATACAGGAAAATACATCTTCTTCCTCTACACTCCATCTGGTCCAATAGCCCTATTGGGATGCCCTTTCTGCCACTTCCCCACTTCCTGAAGACAGACAGAGTTTGGACATGGAAGGTATACATGACCTCAGATGTAACCTGAGAAAAAGTCACTCACCTACCACTGAAGTCACTGTCATAGACTTCTGACTTCAGTGTCATATTTAGTAACTAGAGGGGAAATATTCCCAAGCTTCAGAAGAATTAAAAAGAAGAAACTTCAAAGAGAAAATGTAATCATCTGAAAAAGTGTGATAAAGTATGCTCATTGGAATTGAAATGGTCCTTGGTTAAAAAGTTTAAGAAAGTAAATTAAAATGCCAAGCACAACGGGTAACTTTGCAATAAAGAATGTCCTACTCTCACTCACACTGTAACAGGAAAGGAGATCAGTCCAATTAAATATTCATGAAACAAAAGATCAAGGCTTTAAGTCTTAGATCAAGTTCAAGCCTGGAATGAACTAATGATCCAATAGTCCATACGAATACTAAGCATTCAGTAAAAGAATAAGTCGGAACTGCAGTTTGGAATGGGTTGCACTTGAATTAAATTGACCAATAGTTTTGCTTTGCTTCCTTTTTTCCAATTTTGGATAAGAAGCTGATTGACATTTAAGACAGGGAATCTCAAGACTACAAGCATACTAATCAGCCAGTGAGTGGTCACAGACATTGCCGTGACCAGGTAAAGATGCTTTGATTCTTTTGCTTCTTTTTACTAAACAAAATAATATTTCTTTTCTCAAATATTTTACCTTCACACATTTATAAACATTATAATCACTGATATAAGAAGATACATATACAAATTTAATAACTGTTATTTGACCCCAAAATTGCTAAAAACTTATGTTGAAGAAGCATCAGTGAAGTAGTTTTAGTTTTAGTTAGCAATGAAGATTAACAGTGTGTGCATTAATCATTTGAAGTGAAAACTCCTTTCCCTAGAAAGGAGTAAGCAATTTCATTTCAGAAGATTGACTGCATAGAAGTACAGGTGAAGAAGCCTTGACCAATTTGACATCCTCTTTAGAGAGATGCAGGAAAAAAGAAAGTTAATCCAGCCCCAGGCAGAATGCCTCTTCTGAGTGTATATCAGCTGGTGAAATGTGCAGGTTTCGGGAGCAGCAGAGAGGGGCAGTGAAAATAATCATCGACTCTTGATGCCTGCAGGTAACAAGCACTGCAGGTGAGATAAAGGCCAGACTCAATCCATCCTCAGTGCAGCTGGCCCATGGCCATACTTCCCCAGAGAAGGCCCAGTGTCCATCACCACAATTGGTCCAGCTGAAGCATCTTATCTATTTATTTATTTTCAAGCTGACAACAGTGTTTGAGAAAGCCAAGGCAGACAAAGCCTCTTCTAAAAAGCCTGAGGGATCTGTTATTCCTTTTGAATAGAATGGCCTGCAGTCATTTTTGCAAAACCACTAATAAAAAAAAAAAAAAAAAAAAAAAAAAACTCTGAGTACCGCTATGTTGACTGAAGCAAAATAAACCTTGCAGACTGAAAGTTGGGGGCAGGGATCCACAGGCAGAATAAAATGAGCAGTCAGCCATATCCATTCTCATTTTGTTAACCTAGTGGCTGCTTACAGTATCTAGAATTTTGACATAATTTTAAAAATAGAATTTGAAATTAAGCTCTCAGCACTTATTGAAACATTCACAGAAATAAATGACTGGTATAAAAACTAACATTTTTTGCTGAAGACTTCATTGGCCACATTTAAGATTTGCTTGCCCCGTGATTGAAACTACAAATAGTTGAGCTATTAAGTTCCAGTGTGCTTCTTAGTTTATACAATATGCAGTTTACTACTATTGTCATGAAATGTATTTGGAGTATTTGCTACACATGCTAATAATAACTTTTTAAAACAAACAATTTCTTCTTTAGGTTAGAAGACTTCTAGCACATGCATGAGAACATAGAGCTGTACATTAAATGATTATGTTAATGAACAACATTGGTTTTTATGATTAAGGATGATACTGCATATATATTTCAAAACATTTTCAAACAATACCGTGAAGTCCTTCTCATAAATGTTTGACTCTTTCTTTAAAAATGAAATATGAAGACAGTTTTGAAAGCAGCAAGGTATAAGAGAAAGCCTAGGACTTCACCAAGAAAATAAATCTCACAGTCAAGTAATACTTAGAAAATTTTCTGTTACATTAAGAACAAAACCAAAGCTACTGGTTATGAGCATTGGCTTTGCAATTGTGCTGAGGTCTTGTCCTTTCCATGATCGGAGGAAAACCTTGGTATTCATTTTGATAGCATTTTGAAGAGGAGTGACATTATGTTGAACTCATTAGGTGGTATCTATGTCACAAACATGAGACCACACAGATTCAGACATTACAATTTATATGCGTCCACATGATTACTACATAACAAAATCAATATGTCAATGCAATGGCAGTTTCAATAAATTGAGAAAAAGAAGAGAACAAGTAACTTAAAAGATTCTGTTAATCAAACATAAATTGTGAGAAAATACAGCCCTTGATGTGTAGAATGTAGGAAATAAAAGCATAAAAATATATAAAAGATAAAGAAAAAAATTTAAACATGTGGAAGAATAGAAAACTATAATCATTTACTTTAAAAAAGCATAAAATAAACATTACAAATCTTAAAAGACATTGGTTACATTTTTTCCTTTTCAATTAAAATAAGATATTTTTCTCACATACTATATCTGGATTTTACCTCATTCTACTTCCAGTTTCTCTCAACTAACCCATTCTAAATCCATTCCCATCTGCATTTGGCTGTGTACATTTTCTTATAGTGTCCTTGATCCCTCTAGCTCCTTCAACCCTCCATCCTTGTCTTCCACAAGAGTCACCAAGCTTCGCCTGATGATTGGCTGTGGGTCTCTGCATCTGTTTCTATCAGCTGCTTGTTGAAGCCTCTCTGAGGACAGTTATGCTAGGTGCCTCTCTTCAAGTATAGCAGAATATCATTAACTCTCAGGGTTGGGCCCACTTTAGGGCATGGGTCTCAAGTTGGGTCACTATTTCCTCAAATTCTGCTCTGTCTTTTACCCCAGCACGTCCTGTAGGCAGGACAAATTGTGGGTCTAAGATTTGTGGTTCAGTTGATGTCCCAGTCCACTTTTGGAAGGCTTGCCTGGTTACCGAGATGGCCAGGCAGGATCCATATTCCCCATTGTTAGGAGTCTTTGCTACTGTCACCCTCATAGATTCTTCAGAGTTTCCATTGTCCTAGGTTTCTAGCTCATTCCAAAGATGCCCAACCCCTACATCTAATCCAGTTGTTTCTCCAAGTTCTCTTTTCCTTTGTATTTCCCCAGTCCATCTGTCCTGTTTCCATCCCCACCCCTTCCCAACCCAGTCTACCCACCCCTGGGGGTCTCATCTATTTCCCCTCTCAGTGTGATTCAAGCATCTACTCTTGGGATCCCCTTGTTATTTAGCTACTCTGGGTCTGTGGATAGTAGTATGTGTGTCCTGTACTTAATGGTTAATATTCACATATGAGTAAGTACATATCATGTTTATCTTTCTGGGTCTGCATTACTTTGCTTAGAAATATCTTTTCTAGTTCCATATTTGCCTGCAAATTTCATGATGTTATTGTTTTTAATAGCTGGCAATTGTTATTGTGTAAATGTACATTTTAAAATTCATTCTTTAGTTGAGAGACACCTAGACTTTTTCCATTTTTCTGCCTGTTATGAATAAAGCTGCTATGGACATAGTTGAGCACGTGTTCTTATGGTATGGTGAAGGTTCTTTTGGGTATATTCCCAACAGTGGTATAGGTGGGTCTTGATGAGATCTATTGCCAATTTTCTGAGAAACTTCCATATTGATTTTTAAAGTGGTTGTACAAGTTTGCAGTCCCATCCGCAATGGAGGAATGATATCCTTGCTACACATCCTAGACAACATGAGATATCACTTGAGTTTTTTTTTTATTTTAGCCATTCTGATGGGTATAAATGGAATATTTAGAATTGTTTCAATTTTTACTTCTTCGATGACTAAGAATTGTTCAGTTCCATGAGTTTGTAGGCTTTATATTGCTTTTGTTTTAAAGTCCAGGTTTAATCCATGATGATCTGATAAGATAAGGGGGTTATTTCAGTTTTCTTGTATCTGTTGAAATTTGCTTTGTGGTGAGTACATGGTCAGTCTTTGAGAAGGATCTGTGAGGTGCTTAGAAGAAGGTATATTCTTTTGTGTTTGTGTGAAACGTTCTGTAGATATCTGTTATGTCCACAACATCTATTAGTTCTATTGTTCTCTAGCTCTCTCTGGATGACCTGAACATTGGTGAGAGTGGGGTGTTTTCATATCCCACTGTAAGGTTCAATATGTTATTAAAGCTTTAGTAAAATTTCTTTTACAAATATGATTGTCCTTGCACTTAGGGCATAGATATTCAGAATTGAGACATCATCCTGGTGGATTTATCCCTTGATTGGTATGAAGGATTCTCCATCTTGCCTGACTAATTTTGGTTGGAAGTCTAATTTATTAAGTATTACAATGGCTATTCCAGCTTGCTTCTTGTGTCTGTTTGCTAGGAAAGATTTTTTTTTAGCCCTTTATTCTGAGATAATGTCTATCTTTGATGTTCAGATGTGTTTCTTGTTTGCAGTAGAATAATGGATGCTGTTTTTTGAATCCATTTTGGTAGTCTGTGTCATTTTATTAAGGAATTGAGTAAATTGGTATTAAGAGGTACTAATCACCAATTATTGTTAATTCCTGTTATGTTGATGTTAGTGGAGGTACAGTGTGTGTGTGTGGGTATGTGCTAGTGTGTGTGCAAGTGGGTGTGTTTCTCTTCTTCTGTTTTTTCAGGTGTGAAGTTCCGTTTCCCTTCTTTCCTTGAGTGCTGTTAATCTCCTTGAGTTGGAGATTTATCCCTCAAATTTTCTTTAGGGGTTGATTTGTAAATAGGTATTGTTTAAATTTTGTTTTGTCATGGAATATCTTGTTTTCTCCATCCACTAACCCTTTGCAACTTCCTAATGTTTACTTCTCTTATTCACCTTTTAATCTTAATTTTATTTTCTTGTGGTTAAAGATAATATAGACTGATCCTATCAAGTTGGCTAATAATTATGTTTCACAATATTCAGTGTTTCCTTTGGAAACATTTCACTTCCCCCTGTAGTGCTTGGCATTACTTTTCATAATCTCATAAACTATAATTGGTTTCATTATAGCATTTTCATATCATATATATGTGCTACTAATACTTGGCTCTCACTTGTGCTCCATTATGTCCTCTGTATTCTCTCTCTCTCTCTCTCTCTCCTCTTCTCCCCTCCAAATTGTCCTTCAGGTCACATGAGCTCATTGTCCTCTCTTTCTATTTCTTCCCTCCTGACTCCTTCTCAATATCTACTTTCTGCCTTCACACACACACACACACACACACACACACACACACACACACACAGTGGGGAGAGAAAGAAAAATAGAGACAGATAGAAAGAGAGAGAGAGAGAGAGAGAGAGAGAGAGAGAGAGAGAGAACTCCACTTTCTGTATATGAGAGAAAGTATATGATTTTGAAGTGAATTTATTTTACTAAACATAATTTCTAGTTATGCCATTTTCCTACAAACATGAAGATATCTTTCCTCCCAGCCAAGTAAAATTCTATGTGTGAAACACACCTTGTAGGGGCACAAACTCTGAAGCCAGTCACACAATACTCGGAGGAAGCTCCACTTCTAGACACTCTAACATGACTAGGATCATAGTATCAGAGGTGACGAGGACATAACATCTTTCCCAACACCACTGGGAGTAACTGGGTCCAGTGGGATCCAGGGACTCAGGAACCCCACTGGACCAGTGGCACGAGTTCCTTCTGGTCTGGGCTGGAGTCCTGAGGTGCTCTAACACACCCAGGATCTCAGGATCACAGGATCCCAGAATAATATGATAATAGAGACAGTTGGACTCTGAGGAGTTCTGATACAACCAGGATCACAGGAAGGGCAGGCTCCAGGTAGATATAGTGAGGGCAGGTAGCACCAGCAATAAGCAGATGGTGGGAGGCAAGCATCAGGACATAAGCAATAGAAACCAAGGTAACTTGGCATCATTAGAACCCACTTCTCCCACCATAGAAATTCCTGGATAGACCATCACACAGGAAAAGCAAGATTCAGATCTAAAAATCACTTCTCATGATGGTGATAGAGGATTTTGAGAAAGACATAAAAAACTTTCTTAAAGAAATACAGGAGAGCACAGGTAAATAGGTAGAAGCCCTTAAAGAGGAAACACAAAAATTCCTTAAAGAATTACAGGAAAATGCAATCAAACAGGCAAAGGAGATAAGCAAAACCACTCAGGATCTCAAAATGGAAATAGAAACAATAAAGAAATCGCAAAGTGAGACATCCCTGGAGTTAGAAAACCTAAGAAAGAGATCAGAAGTCATGGAAGAGATGGAAGAGAAAATCTCAGGTGCAGAAGATACCATAGAAAACATTGACACAAAAGTCAAAGAAAATGCAAAAGGCAAAAAGCCCCTAACCCAAAACATCCAGGAAATCCAGGACACAATGAGAAGACCAATCCTAAGGATAATAGGTATAGAAGAGAGTGAAGATTCCCAACTTAAAGGGCCAATAAATATCTTCAACAAAATTATAGAAGAAAACTCCTGTAACCTAAAGAAAGAGATGTCCATGAACATACAAAAAGCTTACAGAACTCCAAATATACTGGACCAGAAAAGAAATTCTTGTCGTTACATAATAATCAGAACACCAAATGCACAAAACAAAGAAAAAATATTAAAATCAGTAAGGGAAAAGGTCAAGTAACATACAAAGACAGACCAATCAGAATTGCACCAGACTTCTCACCAGAGACTATGAAATCTAGAAGATCCTGGGCAGATCTCATACAGACCATGAGATGCCAGCCCAGGCTACAATACCCACCAAAACTCTCAATTACCATAGATGGAGAAACCAAGATATTCCATGACAAAATCAAATTTACAAAATATCTTCCCTCAAATCCAGCCCTACAAACGATCTTAGGTGGAAAGCACCAACACAAGGAGGGAAGCTATGCCCTAGAAAAACCAAGATAGTAATCTTTCAACAAACCCAAGAGAAGATAGTCAGACAAACATAATTCCAGCTCTAACAACAAAAAAGACAAGAAGTAACAATCACTTTTCCTTAATATTGCTTAACATGAATGGACTCAACTCCTAATAAAAAAATATATACTGGATAAGTAAACAGGACCCAGAACTTTGCTGCACAGAGGAAACACACCTCAGTGACAAAGACAGAGTAAAAGGTTGGAAAACAATTTTCCAAGCAAGTGGTCCCAAGAAACAAGATGGAGAAGCCATTTAATATCAAACAAAATCAACTCAATAGAAACAGATGCATAAAAGTTGGTGTCTTAGCTTAGCACTTAAAATGAGCAGAATGAATAGAAACAAACACTTATCTAAGACTAATTGGCTATTCTGGGTCTTTTGTTGTTCCATATTAAATTGAGTATTTTCTTTCTATTTATGTGAAGAATGAAATAAGGATCTTCACTGTGATCTCATTGAATCAGTAAATTGTTTTGGCCTTGTTTTTTCACAATGTTAATTCTACCAAGCTTGGAAGGTCTGCAAATTCTAGTAAGTTTCTTAATCTCTTTCTTCACATATTTAAAGTTTTCACTGTAGAGGTTTTTACCTCTTTTGTTATATATTCCAAATATTTTATTTTATTTGAAAAACTGGGTAGAGGAGTGTGTCCATGATCTCTTTCTCAGCATGCTTGTTACTCATATGTATTAAGACTGGGAAATTTTGTAAGTTATGTATCATAACACTTTGCTGAAATTATTGATAATTTCTACAATTTACTAGTCAAATTTTGGGAACACTGGGTATAAGATAATATAATCTTCATTTGAAAATAATTTGACTTAATATTTTCCCATTTGCGTTCCTTCTCTTGCCTTATTGCTCCGGCTAATGTTTCAATCACATTATGGATGAGCATTAGGGATAGTGGGCAGTCCTCTCCCACTCCTGATTTTAATGGGCATTATTAATGGTTTTATTCATTTAGGATGATATTGGCCATGGGTTTGTCATACATTACCTTTATTATGTTGTGATATGTTTCCTACATTCCAACTTATTCTAGGGCTTTCATTAAGAAGGCATGCTGAGAGTATCAGGGTCTGGTGAAGGGGCTGGAGGCACCATGTTAGGCAGAGAAGGTGGCAAAAAGAAGCCCCTAAAACAGCCCAAGAAGCAGGCCAAGGAGATAGACGAGGAAGATAAGGCTTTCAAGCAGAAAGAAAAGGAGGAGCAGAAGAAACTCAAAGAGCTGAAATCCAAGGCCACGGGGAAAGGCCCGCTTGCTACAGGTGGAATTAAGAAATCTGGCAAAAGGTATGCTGTTCATCACATCTGGGGTGATAGTTACGGTCCTCTTCCATTCCTATTTAAACATCTGTATTCCCTGCCATAACATCTTTGCCACCTACAGCTAGAATGAAGTGTTATCCTGTAACCTGTCAAACATCTGGATTGCCTGTCATAACATCTTTGCCACCTAATAAATAGAATGAAGTGTTATTCTGGGGCCTGTTGTACATTTTAATAAACTTTTGTAAAAAAAAAAAAGTGAATAAAGTAAATAATGCAATGGCTCGTTGTCTCTAGTGTTCAGCAATTCCTAACTAAGCTGTGAACTTAAAGTGAACCCAGTCTGGAATCCCACTAGAGCCTACTGTTCCATCTTCATTGTACTCTGATACCACTTTGAATTAAACCATTTCCTTTAAAAGCCGAGAGAGAGAGAGAGAGAGAGAGAGAGAGAGAGAGAGA
>NC_034593.1:6982329-7024640 GCF_900095145.1 Mus pahari | reverse complement strand
AGAGAGAGAGAGAGAGAGAGAGAGAGAGAGAGAGAGAAGGCATGTAGGCATGTTGATTCTTATCAAAGACTTTTTTTTTTTGGCTTCTATTGAGATGATGATATGATTCTTGTAATTTTTTTGTCCATGTATTTGGTTTATTACATTTATTTCATATATATTTTTAAAAAATAAAATAAAACAATGAAAAATAAAACAATGAGAAAGAGAGAATGTACCTTTTAGATTTCCCTTTTATATGCCAATGGACTTTTCCCCCATTGTATTTATTTAAGACGCCTTTGCTATGTCATAATATTCTTGGCATTTATTTTTAGACCATATAAAATACTAGGTTGACTATTCTTTTCACTCAGCACACAAAATCCATCACTTCAGGTCTGACACTGTTGATGGTGGTGCTAAGCAGGAGGCTGTTACAAGCATCTATCAACTGCTCTGATTATTCTAGAAAATTCTCCAAGAATTATTTATCCTGATGTCACTTACTCTCATTTTTCTTTATTTCTAGTCCTTCTTGAATTCCAATTAAGCATATGTTGCATTTTGTATGGTCCTACTCTACCATTTTTATCTCTGTTTTATGGCTTCTTTCTCGTCTTACCACTGCATTGTATTTTGATAATTTCTTCTCTTAAATCTTGTAATTCACAAATGTTCTCCTTTTTATTCATTCAGTTGACTGCTAAATACACTCATTAGCTCATTACATTTTACTTTCAATTATTTTATCTTTTCTTTGATAGTCTATTTGGTTAATTTTCAAGTCTGCTTGGTATCTTTTATTGTTCCCCACAACCAGAGGATCTCCAGCCCATTTTCAGTCAAGCACAGTAAATACCACAGACTAAGCTGCAGCCTTTGAAACTCAGGCTTTATAGCTATTGTCTCTGTAGAGAATTTTCTCTTTCTAGTACTTGTGTTTGCTTGTTAAATTTAGTTTGTTTTTTGTTTGTTTGTTTGTTTGTTTTAACTCAACTCCTTGTCAGCTGCATTTTTACCATGGAATTTATTTGTATGAATCCTTTAAGGCCACATTGTCATGATCCTGTCCACCCAGAAGTCTTCTGCAAACCACACATAGACTGGACCCCTCTCAAGGAAACAGACATTACAGGACATTTTGAACAGAGCTGGTGATGCAATGTGCCCTGCAGGTCATAATTTCCAAGCTTATGATCATATATACTATGAGATTTCTCCCCGTTTGCTCTGCTCAGTAGAAATAGGGTCTGGCTATTTTCCTGATATGTCTGTTTGTGGATGAATTACAAGGAATTTCTGCCTAAAGCTGTATGACTTTGATAATTAAATTATTTTAATACTAAAGTCTTTTGCAAAACTCGGAGAATTTGAAATAAAAAAAATACTCAAATATAGATTTAAAAAAACAAAAGAGAATAACATATTTCATGGAAGCATAATAAAAAATCCAATAACTAAAATCTAAGTTAGACAGAGGGTAAGTGTAGGTGGCTTAGAGAAGCAGAGAAACATGCCGCCTATGGTATCTGATGCAGTGATCTTTGCAAAGCTGATTCTTTTGTTGGATTTAATTTGATTTCATTAGCTATTTAATGAAAAGACTTTGTCTATTCTAATTATTTAATAAGTAATTCAATGTATGTTTAGAGTTTTAAAAATAACCTTAATTTATAAAATGATAGCAAATAAACCCTATGCAAATACAAGAAAAGGGGAAAATGTAAATACCACAGAGTGTGAAAACTTATCAGGAATGCTTTAAAAGCAAGGCATGTAGGCTCTTGGTATGTGTTGTGAAACAAATCTTTCATAACTGCAATTTTTTGTACTATTACTTGTATTTCTAAATCTACATGGTTAGCTCAAACAGCTGAGGCTAAATCAAATAGTTTAAAATCATAGGTGAAGATAAACCAAATAAAAATATCATGAAAATAAATAGTAAGTTCAAATCATCAAAACATTATATTGTGTAAAGAGAAATTAATAGAATTTTAAGTGTGGTCAAAATAATTCATCTATGTTTACTGAAACCATCACCCCCAAATATACTAGTAATATATATATATATATATATATATATATATATATATATATATTGTATATGTACAAACACACACACTCATATAATTGTTTCGTATTCTTAGGACTTAAAGATACTTGATTTAATTATGATTTAAAAACACTTATTATAGAACTTGTTTAGACATTTTGGGTTTGTGATAGACAATTTGATTTTCTATACAGGAATACTCAAGGTTTTTCATTTTGTATTACACCTGCAATGACTTGAATAAGATTCCATAAGCTCATGTCTTTGAATACTTTGTACCCAGTTGACCTGGAACCTTTAGAAGGTAGAATCTTACTGGAGGAGAAATTTGAGCTATAACAGACTTTGAGGTTTGGTAGCCCAGCCCCACTTCTTCCTGTTGATGCTTCTTGTATGCAGAGGAAGCATAATGAGGTTTCTTCCTGACTTCCAGACAGGGATGTCATACTGGGATATATGCCCTCTGAAACTGTAAGTCAAAATAAATTTTGTCTTCACTAGCTTGCCTGTATTTTATCATAGCAATTAGAAAGCAATACAGAAATTAATAATTGGTGTCTCTGGGCTAAAGCCTATAGCCATAGAGAAGATGTGGTAAAATGTACACCAGTAAACTGTTTCACACCATATATTCTTAATATATAAAAACCAGGAAGCATTATCACAGCTTTTGATTTTCTGGTTTTGTTAGTTTAATGCCAAAATGGCAGTTAAATTTATGTCCATGTAGATAAATCTATAAGTGACTAGAGAATTCATCGCGGCCACCAAAATATGTCATGGAAATGATTTTCAGATTATTTTTTCTCTATGTCACATTTGAACCAAGTCTATTCATGTTCAGATTTTATACATTGTTGTATGGCTGTAAGGCTGAGTTAAAGGGCATACACAACACAGAATTAACTTAAAAATTGAACATGTGAGGCAAGGAAATATGATTGTATGAATAAGTTTAGAAAAACAACATTTACTGTAAAAGTTCAGAAGAGATTTTATGGCATACTCAATGGCAACTACACAATACAATGATTCTTAGAAAAGGTTTTAGCACTATCTGTCAGTGTAAGATGATAGCCGCTCACTAAACAACACTTTATTACTAGGTGGTTGAGTGGAAATTCAGCATGATCCAGGTGTATTCAGCTCTAAAACTCTTGACTTGCACTTATGGTAGCTAATATTTAAGTAAACAAAAGCATCTTCAAAATAACTACCGTAAAAGTTGAGCCGCTCTTAGCCACAGTTTTGCATCCCTTTTAGGTATCTGTAATACAACTGCCTTTTTTCCTGTTGTGCACACTGCTTATGCATTCAGAAGCTCAAGGGTATATTTTTCAACAAAACACTCAAGTTTGCACCAGATCTTCAAGAAGACAGATTACTCTTTGAAATTAAGTTTTAACTGTAACATCAATGAATATATAAATAATTCTAACTACTTTTAGAATTCAATTAAGGAATCCTGTAACCCTGAAGTTTTAAACGGGTAGAAAAGCATTTTGACTAAAATTATTTGAAGATTTAGCCCTTTAAATATGCTTAAAAGAAACAAAGTAGTGTTTAATAGTTTAATAGACCTTAAAATAACTTAATTAAGCATTTTAAAATAATAAAACCCATAGCATAATAAATCATAAAACTATCTCTTCTTGATCTAAGGCATGTATCCTCATTATATGAAGAGATTCTCTCTCTGTCTCTCTGTCTCTCTCTGTCTCTGTCTCTCTGTCTCTGTCTCTGTCTCTGTCTCTCTCTCTCTCTCTCTCTCTCTCTCTCTCTCTCTCTCACACACACACACACACACACACACATCAAAGTAAACGACTCCAAAATCCAGTCACTTGAAAGAAAACTAATTAATTTCTGTCAGATGTTCCTTAGTTAAGGTAAGTTTGGTGTAGATTGAGATCAAGGAGGCAGTTCTGCTGTTCTCAATTTGTTTTGCTTGTGCATCTAAAGGTCTATTTGTCTCATCCAGACTTGGCTCGATTGCAGAGCCTGGCTCAACTCTACATGTCTTATCTCCTAGATCTAGCATACTAGTCTCCATGTGTTGACATGGGCACCATGCAAATATTAGGCTCCAGAGATCAAGCAGGGATATATAAAGTTCAAGAGACCCTTGTCTGAAACTGATGAGGCATCAGCCTATAGACATTTACTGAGGCAATTCATGTAATCAACCTCAAAACCAAAGAGGGATAGTCTGTATTTCTAGAGTTGAGACTTGGTAATGACACTTAAATACATAAAACACTCTACAACCATGCCTGCTAATAGCAAATGTTTGAGATTGATAAGCAATTATTGAACAATGGAATTAAGTCACATGTTTTCTTTTTATTTCACATTTGACTTTTAAATTAAGTAGAGAAAGGAGCCACAGAATGTTGTAAAATTCTCTGACTCCTGGTTGTAAAAGGAGGATTCTAATTACTTTTACTGAGTGTTTGGATGTCATTAAGTTTGCTCACAGATGCTAACGACTTGGTGTCCCCTAGGACAATGGCGGGAAGCAGGTGATGAACATCAGTTTGAGAGCTCATGGACCAGAGCTCACAGCTGTTAGAGGATCCTCCACAATGATGAAAGAGAACAAGGATGCTGTAACCCTGGCCCTGGAAAATGCAGTGTGACAAGGGCACCAGTGGAGAGGGATGCATGCTGGGAGAGAAATAGGCAGCATTATAGCAGATCTGGAGAATTCCCTGCCCTCCAGGCCAGAGCTAGGGTTCTATGCTGAGCCTGTCAACAAGAACAAAATGAAGCCTCACAAGGGCTCCTGCACAGATCCTGTCAGCATGTCAGCATGCGAAAGCATTCTCTCCATATTTTTTTTCATGCCCCTCTGGTGGAGACACTGGACAATGGCCCTGAACCTGTGTGACTCCTCTTTTTGTGCGGTTTCTGCTTGGTTACTTCCCATTCCTGTAGAGGGCTCTGTTTCCCCAGTCATTTCATAATCTAAAGGGTTTGAGGACTGTTCTTGCCTGCTCTCCTGTCATTTACTACCTGAGTGTTTTAGGGACATCCTATTTAATATGAAGCTTCTTCCATCTTTACTCTTAAGCTGCCTGTTATGATAAAGTAGTCAAAAACCAGCACTAACTCTGTCATAATGATATTTATAGAGCCTGGAGTTCAGAAGGGAAAACTGTCTTGAATCCCCTGGATTTCTTATTGTTTCTGAGTATTGTTCATATATTGAGGAAATTATTCGAAAACATATTCCCTCTACATGTTCTGATTACAAAACATTCAAACATAAGTTGAATGAAATCAAAGAATGAATTTCATTATGCAATAAAGGGTAACAACAGTGATTTCTTGTTTTTATATTCTTTCTCCATCTTCATAAGACAAAGCCACGAAAGAGCTCTGATCTGACCCTCTTTTATGCATGTCATATATTTTGTTTATTTCCTAAGGGAATTTATTTTCACTAGTATGTTCTGGTTTTCAAATGTTACATAAGTAGAACAAGCAACAATCTGTGACTTAATTGGGCATGACACTTTAGGAACTGTGACATGGTCTGTGTAATTACAGGACCGGTATCTCTCTGGCTTTGAATTGCCAAGTAAAATACTCTGGCTGGTCAGTAAGCTCTAGGGACCCACATGTCTTCATTTTCCTGGCTCTATGACTACAGCTGCTGGCCACTGTGATCTGGGGATTTTTCACACAGGTTCTAGATATTGACTTCAAGTTCCTGAACTTGAAACAGAAAAGCTCTACTGACTGGTTTATCTCTGCATTCCTTAATACTAATCATGCAATAAAAGTAAAATGATCACTTAAAACATATATTCTAATACTTTAATATGAAATGAATAAAACTGAAATAAGAAAATAGAAAGAGACTGAGAAAGAACTATGGCAATAAAAATCATGCTTGTTTTTAATTTGATTACACAAAGAATAGTCCAATATAAGCCAACAAAAAATGGCGGGATTTGAATTGGAAATGTGTTTGTTATGTTCATGATCACTTACTGTTGTATATTTATGAGAAATAGAATCATATACAAGTGTTAATTAATAAATCATAATTCTCACAGTGGGAATTACTTTTTAACATGTAGACTAATTCCCAAGAAAGACATAGAGCATGTAAGACTTTGTAAATCTGAGAGCTGAAGCTTTTATTACATTTTGCTAGGTGTTCCACAGCTTGAAGGTCTCCATCAATCTCTGCTGAAGGGTTAAAAGAATGCTAAGTGTTGTGGAAATTTCTGGGCTTGCCATAGGTGGTCTGGATGTAAGTGAACAAATCAAGCCGAGATTATGGCAAGCCTTTTAAACTGTCAAACTCCTATGACAATTTCACCCCTCTCATCAATGCTTATGACAAGCCTATAACCCTTACTAAGCACAAGGTGGTGACATTTCTTACATGTTGTGTGTTCCCAGAAGTCAGTCCAAGAATGTCAATAATCCAAACCGTACTCAAGATCCCATCAGCAAATATCAATCACCTCTCTACTTCTGTGCACTACACTACAAGAATAAAAGAAATAAACACTTTGTTCCTTCAGTGCCTTTCAAAAACATTTTATCTTTTTAGAAACAAGGTCTTAGACCATCATGGCCACTGTTACTTAGTATACAGAAGGGAAGGCCTACCTTACAAATGTCCTCAACCCAAAGTTCTCTCTTCACAGAATTTCTGTCATCTACATTATTTGTTCAAATGTTTTATTTGGAATCAAAAGATTAATCAATTAATCTTATGGCACATTTTTTTAGATTCCCCAAATTGATAAATTGTGCAATGAAATTATTTTAGCCTGTTGTGCTAACAGAAATACAAAGTCCAATTTATTCAATTTTTAAAGGAAGACCACACAATTGCTAGTCTATATCTTTTTTCTAAAAAATAAAAATTTTAATTTAGACATAAGTTGTTTCTACTCAGATGTGAAACTGAGAAAAATTATTATTATCTTTGCTTTTATTTATAATTTTATAAGGAGATTATTTGACTTTAATAACTTAGTCCTTAGTCCCACAACTACTATGTGGTAAAAAAAAAGGAGTTCCCCACACTCTAGTTTCTTATATATACATATATAAGTATATATATATATATATATATATATATATATATATATATATATACAGTGAAAGGGAGACAGAGAAAGAGAAAATCTTACAGAAAGTTAAGACATTTGGACTAAAAGTGCTCCCAACAATAACCATAGGCTAACAAAAATTCTAGTACTGAGCACAAGATACCTAGCTTGTAATGGTTTGGCAGAGTAGTCCAAATGACTCCCAAAACATATAGCCCTTGGTTGCCCCTCATGGGTTGAGGGTGGGCCCTATTGCTTCAGACTCTATATACTTAGGACAGAGGACTTCAGTGGTTCAATCTCTATCTTACCTGAAAATCTAATTCCTGTGGTCTCCTGTCCATGATTCCAGGATATACTGTGCAAGTTGCCAAAAGAGGGGAGCAATTAAACACTACTACCCAGTGGCAATATCTATGCCTTTATACTAAAACTTAAGAAAATATTTATCACTAACATATTTATAATTTTAAATTTTGTTTAGTGGTATCTGACATCACTACATTAATTACATGTATTATATATGTACAAATGCACACACACACACACACACACACACACACACACACACACGGAAGTCTCTATCGGTTAGAGTACCTGGCAGCGATATTAGAGCTGAGAAAAGCATGAAGAGAAAACCTCCACAGGACTAGCTAAAGGCTAGAGCATATCAAATCAAAGCACACCTATGCCCTTGACAAAGGAGTGTTCAGATTCAATTAAAATGCTGCATTTTGCATTATAAAGTTCCTTTTAGTAACCCTAGAGAGAGTAAAAATTGATGTTCATAAATACATTTTTAAATTTTTTTTTGCTTGTGGGATTTAAGAAATTTTCATCAAAATCATTTTTCTGAGCTTATTATTTCAACAAGAAGAAATGCTCTGCAGGCTTTTGTTATTAAAGAATGTGCTTATAGTGTGATAATTTATGTCTAGTTCGTTAAGCAGGTGTTCTGGGCAAGATAATATAGGGGAAATGGCAAACATGACACACTGTTTTCCATTAACCCCTCTGGCACTGGCAGCCGGAAGTTCCCCTTATGAAGGCTAATCCACTTTCCTTAATGCTTAGCATTTTCATATCACAGCTCTAGGTGCCAAGGGTTTTCTATTTGAAGTACAAGGAAAGCATGTGGCAGTTTTGAGAACCCAGTTAGTTATCCCTTATGAAAATCAACTGATAAAAGTCAAAGCCGTGAAACTCAGCAAGGCTTTGCAGAATGTGCCATACCAAACCAAGAAGGTTTATTGTTCGTTAGAAGTACTGAGGCTAGAACCTCTCTTATTAAACTGAGGAAAGAATATAAATATATAAACAAATGCTATTGCATATACAAAAATGCATGCTATTTTCAGCCCTGAGTAATTTCCTTGAACCAGCATTTAGGGTTATTTAAAAAAATAACTCCCTAGATCACTTTGTCAATTGGATATAAGTAGCTTTGAACACTATGCATGATTTGCAGTTTGCAACTTTCCTCATGGCCCTAGTATCATGATTTCTAATCTGCTGTACTTCCTTTTTCAAGTCACCACAGTTGTGTGAATTAGTAAATCCTACATAACTTTCTATTTCTGCAAATTATGGACCATTAACTTCCTTACTTGGTTTATTTTTCAAAATTCCATATTGTACTACACAGTATTGCTCATATTTAAAGTCATTCTAGTCTTTGGCAAAGGATCAAAGAAAATGCAAGTTGCAAAAACAACCATTTCAAGAAATGCTGCTAAAACAACTGGTCATCCGTACCACACACAGCCAGTGATATTAGTAAAATAGCTAAGCACAGACTTCACACATTCACAAAAAGCCTTGCTGTTCATGAACAAGTGGATGAGAGACTTCAATTAAGTTGAAAATGCATCCATTAAGATAAGAGATTCCGAGTTAAATTTCATACTAGATAAACAAGGACTGACAAAGAAGGAATAACTTTTTAAGTATACAGCACATTCTATACAACTCTAAAGAAATATGTGAATGGTTAACTTGAACCAAGATCAACATAAGAAACTAGTAATGCCTTTAGCAATGCCCAGTATTTTAAGTAAAAGGCATAAGAATTAACAGACTATGCTGCAAATGAAAAATCTTTCACAAGAGCCTTTCACTTCTTATTATATAAGAACCTCATAGTCATCTTATGTCCATGAGCAGAGTACCTGGTCATTGTCTATATAGGTTATTGCATTAAAGATGAAATGCCATAGGGTGCTCCTTTTTAATTTGATGAATGGAAATATGAGGTAGAATATTAAACACATACTTGAAATCAAGGACCTAAGTTGCTTCACCTGATTGTATTGTTTCTCAGTCAAATAAGATGCCCAGTAAAAGCTAATCATAGAAAAATATTATTGGTCTTTTACTTTTTGTCTACCAGAAATGAAAAACCAGAACCAGAAAATGAGATAAAACCGATAATTCATGTGATGAGTCACAGCACTCAGGCTAATATTTTCAAATAATTTGAATTTATTCGTGGAAATATTTGCCTGTACACATTAGCTAGTAATTTTTGCAAAAGTAACTTTGTGCCACTTTAATTTTCTTTGACATCAGCTCAGCTCATGACATGTGAGATAGTATCTCCACCCTCCCCATCCCTGCCTGAACCCAAATGGTTCTGATCGAGATGCTGAGAAGCACTTTCATTCTAGAAACATTCTTATGGATTTTGTGATAATTAGCCTGGATCAAGGCCACCATATTTGGACTGCAAATGGTGAGACAAAGTCCTCATAAGCTAAGTTAGGTGGGGGAAGGGTTCATGGGCTGTCACGATAATGTGCAGGACACCAGTCAGTCATTTGCTCTCCTCCCAAGCTCAGTGAAACAGTGAAGTCATAGACAATTGAAAAGCAGCTGTGGGTTTATGTCATAGAGAGCCATGACATTGTGGGTGAGGGGGAATGGGAGACTGTACATGGGTTTGAGCTCTAGGTCATGAGAAGTGGGAACAAGAAAGAGCCTAGACATATGAGAGTCTGCACTCATAGAAGGAAAGCAAGGGATCTTGAAGATGAATAGTCAGAAAAAATTTTATCCAGCATCCCAAATGTTACTGAGAGTTCAAGCAAGATGACACGTGAGAAATGCTTAGATCAATAAGCTTTCTTGGTGCTCACCGTATAGTCCCCAATATCAGCATATCTACACGGAAAAGCAGCACTTCTCCAAGTTCTGAAAGCTGCTTACGCCCAGAGCAGAAAAGTCTTTCTCTCACTTTACTCCTCCAAGTCCGATTCCTCCATTCTAATAATTTCTGCTAGCAGTCCTTTCTATGTGAAACCATAATGCTCAACACCTCAGCAGATAATGAGAAGAACGTTCTAGGACTCAGATCTAATAGTGATTAAAAGTCTTTAGCTGCAAATTAACTTGCCTGGATGTGAGGCTTAACTCCATTACTTATTAAATAGGTGAAATTAACACCCCAGTTTCTCCACTGGTGAAATAAGAAGCAATGTTACTAACGGCATTATTGATAGTGTTACAGTACTTGGGTCAATGCTTGATATATGACAAAGCCACTGGTTCCTATAAGTTACGAAGCTTGAAAATCACTTGTACGGATAGGTAAATTACCTTTGCCCAGGTTCCATTTGTATTAGATACATATGGACAAGGGCTTTGGAGGGGGAGGGGCAATGTGGTGAGCAGCAGGAATGCTTATGAGCTAAGCATTTACCACATGTCCTTTTATTTCAACTGTTAGAAACTTTGGGGACACTGGATAAAATCATGACCTTTTGTGTGAAGAAGGGTTTCCACTGAGGACTCACCACAGTTTAGGAGAGAAAGAGGAAAAAACAAGTATAACCTAATTGGAATAGAAGAACAGCTAAGCTGCTCAAATAGGAAACACATTAAAAAACAATAGCTATACATCTATATAAAGAGCTCCATGTAGTTGTCAAGATTCAGTAAAAACATACATTCCAGAGAAACCCTGTCTTGAAAAAACCAAAAAACAAACAAACAAACAAACAAAAAAAACCAAAAAAACAAAAAAAACATACATTCATTAGCAAGATAGAATTGTAGGTTAGTTTATAAAATTTTATAAAAATTCATTATTATTTATTACTAACTATAATAAGAAAATAGAGAGTTTAACAAAGAAAATAACTATTAACATAACAAAACTCAGAGAGAAGAGTTATGGTAGGTATTCTTAGGCATATATGTACACGTATGTTCACATGCACATGCACACAGTTCTCTGTGTATAGACATATTGTGTGTCCTGTAGTGCTGCCACAGCAACTGTACTGGTATGTCCGTAGTTACTCTCCTTATCTCCTACATCCTTTCCAGTCTTCATGAGTGAAGTTAGTGTAGACACATCCCGGTGATTTTGCCTGGTACACATATCATAGCTCAGCTAAAGTTCCTTATCTCTGGGGGAATGCAGGAATGCTATATTTTTTCTTTGTTTTAATTGAAAAAAGGGGGTGCTTTTCATACAATATATTCTGATCACAATTTTAATTTCTCGAAGCCATCCCAGATCCTTCCCATCCTCTAGTCACCTTACAATATACTCTTTCTTTCTCTCTCTTAAAACAAACAAAAACCCCAAGAAATTTAAACACACACACGCACACACACACACACACACACACACACACACACACACACAGAGGAAAGCACAAAATCCAAAATATACAAGCAAAAGGTCAAAAATAGAAAAAAAAATGGTCTAATAAGGCAATCATAGACAAGAAAAAGTCTACAAAGTATCATTTTGTTTGTTTTGTGTTGGTCTTCAACTCATGGGCACAGAGCCTGGCCGCCTGGCCTGAGGTGGGTTAATACATCCAATGAGACTCTACTGGAGAAGATGAATTTCTCCTTCACCAGAGAGAAATCCTACATTAGAAAAGGCCACCTGTACTTGAGTTCTGCTTCCTGCCCTCCACCTCTTTTCTCTGTAACTATTCTAGACAGACTGGCTGTGATGCATTTCCACGAGAACTTATACAGACCTTTTCTAGGATGTTTCCAGTTCCACATTTTCTTCAGCCATGGTACTTACCCATTACACATACTGATATATGTAATTCAATATTTATTAGATTAGGAACGTCAGTAGAGACTCCACTTAGAAAAAAGAAAGAAGCAGAATTTAGGTGAGGTACTTTTTCCTGTAAAATTGCAAATAATGTGATATACCTGTAAGATCATTTGATAAAAATAACAATTTAACACTAAACCTCAATTAAGGAAGAAAAGATATATTTGGTAAAATTTTATAAAGCACTCAATATATTCTGCCTGTTTTACAGAAGAAAAAAAACAAGCCTCATGAAACTACCAAATAAATTTTGTGTGTGTGTTTGTGTATGTGTATTTGTGTGTATTTCTTAACTAAAGACATAAATTTACCTTATTTTATAAGTAAGGGATCTGTAGCTGGTATTAGCTACTTTGTGGGTTCTTTTTTCTTCTACCCTTCTCTACTCCCTTTATTCTACCCTTTCAATGCCCCCCAACCCTAGATAACAGAGAACAAAGAATAGAAAGCAAAGGAGAGATGATGTTACTGCTGGTTAGGACCATTCCTCAAGTTCCTAGGGGGAGGGGATGTTGTTGTTAGACTAAGTCCTGCTGGTTAGGAGCAGGCATCAAGTTCCTTGGGGGAGGGGATATTACTGTTGGACTATGTCCTGCTGGTGAGGACCATTCATCAAGTTCCTTGGGGGAGGGGATATTACTGTTGGACTATGTCCTTCTGGTGAGGAGCAGGCAACAAGCTCCTTGGGCCAAGATTGTTCTTTACCATCAGGCTGTCTAGTTTCTTCTTGTTGATTCTTCTTTGTTCCCGATGACCTAACAATCCGCAACCAACTTCAACCAACAGCAACCAACCAACGACCAACAACCAACCCTGCTTCTCAGGGCCTTAAACTTAATGTACCTCTGAAAGTCCCCAGAATTCCAAACATCACACAACTGCAGAAGCTAGCCACCACCGGCAAAATCATGCCCTTTCTTAAGGCAGTCATAATCAGTTGCTCTGGACAATCTGAAGAGCCCCGTACCCCACACCTCAAATTTAAGTGAAAACATTCTCATTACACTTCTGTATTTTTCAAAGAAACCAAAACTCCAAAATTCTCATTACAGGGATCTGAGTCAGAACAATTGCAAAGATTCAGAAAAATGAAGCTGGAATCCTGCCCAGAATTCACTCACACAGAACAGCTCACACCTATAATGCAAAGAAAAGTGTGGCTGGCATGGTACCAAAGGCGAACACACAGTGTAGTGGGGATCCTCAGAAAGCTGCGTCTGTAGGTAGACTTCTGACTGTTGAAAATGACGTCCGGAAACCATGAAAGAGGATTCAGAAAGTTTTCCCAGCGGAACTGTTATTTCAGTGGGCGTGGGATCTTCAAATGAATGTGAAAGAACTTAGAAAATGAATCATCAGAGGCAAAAGTAGAAATAAAAACCCCAATGCTGCCACTGCCAGATTTCTAGAGGGCTCACACCCCTGGCCTGTCTGCTGGACAGCACCCTCACTTGTCACAGATGTCATAACAGAGCTGATACTTTGAGAATTCTTCAGGAAGACAATTAATCACACCCTTGCAGGACAGGAAAACATGGATTGCTCATGAGCACAGGGTGTGCAGAAATCTATAGAGGTATGAAGGCAGAGGTACTGGGTACTATCTGTACATCTCTACTGAGAACAGAAATCAGATGACATCAGCAAAGGGCAATGGTTAGGGTCTGAGACAGTAAAATGTCCCTTCATAGAACAAACTGCCATTTTTTAAAAAGACTGCCAAAACAAGGAATGCATTCATTTGTAGTTTTTTAATTAAAATTTAACCATTTCTGATGCCAGGAGGGTACTGAATATATGTTTTTTTATAGACTTGTATATGAATCACAAATAAGCATCCTTTTTAAAAGAAACATTCTAAAGTTAGCTTGTGAAACAAAGAACAAATTCAAGTACCTCATGAATATAAAATATATTACACTTCCAAAATACATTCCTTAGAGAAAAGCAGATAAAAGCAGATTTGTGGATTCTGAGTTTTAAAATTATATTCAGTGTCACATTTTGGCAACTTGAGGATGGATAAGCAGCACAGATTAAGGCGTGCTTTGGTTTGACATATTAACCATTGCAAAAGGGGAGAGAAAAACGAAAGAAGAGGAAGGGGAGGGGATAGAGAAGACACAAATCTTTAAATGAAATAAATATAACTTTAAAGAGATATGCTCTCATTGATAATGTAAATGTGGCAAATATTCACTGTGGAATATTATCCAGCTCTAATGATCAATGGAATTGGAATCATAAATTGTTAGGTAAATGGATGTAACTTGAACAAAGATTATATTGAGTAACATAACGGAGACCCAGAAAGACAAATATCCTATGTTCTCTTTCATTTATGTTCCCTAAAAATGTCTTTACATGATAGTGTCTGCATGTAGCTTCCGGAAACCTGCCACCATTGTTTCTGATTGATAAATAAAGATGCAAACAGCCAATAGCTGGGGAGGAAAGATAAAGGCAAGATTTTTAGATTCCCAGGCTTAGGATCAGAAGGAGAGATTTCCACCATGCTCAGAGAATGTGGAGGAGAGGAGAGATGCCCTGCATGAGCAGAGTGCAGGACAGAGCAGCATAGCTGTCATGTGAAGGAGCCAGGAGAGTGAGGCCCAGAGGGCTGCCCAACTGGGTCCAAATCCACCAAGATAGAACATAGAAATCAGTAAGTAATAACTTAGAATCATCGGTGGGAGGTAGATTCTAGCAGCATGCAGATTAAGCAGTGCCCAACCATTGTGCTGATTAAGGCATATTAAAATATAAAGACTATATGTGTGTCTTCCATTTGAGAACATAAACCACTAGGGCAGGTAGCAAAACATGCCATCAGAGGGATTAATTAATATTTAATGTTACATATATATCCTGGAATGACTTCAGAAACAAACAAGTAAAAAGCGGCCATTTCTGGGGTGAGAGATAAAAGCAATAAAAACGGAAATATCAAGGTGTAAGCCATATAGTATAATCAGGGACATGGGGTTACGTAGAAGCTTTAATTAAGGAGGTGAAGAGACAAATACAGAAAGATGGCGGACCATAAAAATAACAGTAATAATGTCTGTGGAGGTTAAAGATAATAGTAAGGATATCTGAAAAAGTTATAAGGACTCATACTATTAATTATCCACTAAAAACCATAAATAACACATATATCTTTATAAATATACATACATAATTTAAATAAAAATTTTTCATCTGGGCTGACAATTTTCTTTCCAAGAGCAAAAGACCATCAAACAAAAAACATCAATTACAGACATCTTTTGAGTTGCTGGTAAAGGCTGTCCGAACATCGTGGACTATTGATACTGCACCGAGTTTCTCTGCAGAAGCAAACCGCTCTATTGTGGAAGACACCATACACTCCAGACACTGAGCTCAGAAGTGTTGGGGCTGTAAATGACTCAAATTCTTCCTCCCAAGGACAGCTTTATGTTACTAGGAAGCGCAATGAGAGCTTGCAACGAGTGAGGCAATCGACAGTCCTCAGCAGCAGCAATACCTATAAACTACAACTACAATGGCAACCCTAAGGGTACAGTAGTGAGTACCACTTGACAGTAACCAACAGCTCAGTAATTTATTGTAAAGCCTGCTTAAGAATAGGGAATTGTGGCTGGTAGTGGAAACCCAGTTAACTATCCTGGGCTAGTGAAGTTGTGGATCTTCAGAAAGAACCTGCAACCTTCTCTTTACTGAACCAACATAATCCCAAACTACATCCTAAACATTTGTCCTTATATCTATAGATGAATGCAGTTCTTATCTGTCTTCAAGGAAATTTTTCTGAAATGATGTAGACCATTACAGAAAACTACAAGCAATCAAAATACAAAGTTATAAACCTTAATCCCAAAGGATACATCCTCAGAATAACTCCGGCACTTAAGGGTCAGGAAACATTGGGGGAAGCAGAGAATCGGGGAGTCTAATGTGAAATTGTCTACTGGTAATATCCTAGTAACATCCACAAAGTCTTACCAACATGTCTGCCTAAGCATGAGCTGAACAATCACAAGAAGAGTAGATGTGCTACAGTGGACAGGGAAAAACCCATAAACCCACCACCCTACACAAAGAAGGGGATTAAAGAATTCTGAGAACAGGAGAAAGGATCTTCCCCAGAGAAGAGCATGCCAATCCAATTCCAAAGTCAACCTCAAAAGTTATTTGAGTAACATTTTAAACAAACTGAACAGGCTCTATCCACATATCTAGGAGTATATATGTGTGTGTATATATGCAACAGTGAAAGAAAAGGGGCGTGAAAGGGAAAAGAAGCAGAGAGGGTATATGTGAAGATCTGGAGGAGGTAAGGAAGGGAGAAGTGCTGTAAATTGATTATAATCTCAGAAAATAGAAGAAATGATTTCAAAAAGAGATACTTCAAATAAACAAATTTAAAATTTTGGTACATAGTTCTTTTCAGAAAATCTTGCCTTTCCTAAATTTCCAGCACTCAAATAAAAGTAGAAAGTTTTAGTAGCTTAACCACTGGCTCACATTATTAATTATTTGATTCAGTTTGGCTAATAGACTACTCTAAATAACACAGCAGCAACCTGAGTCTTCCAAGTGGTAGAAAAGAGATGTGGGGACCCCTCTACCTGTATCAAGCAGGAGCAGAATAGCAACTGCTATACATGGCAGAGAGACCATCACTTTCTAGTGGAGAGCCTCAGTTCCCACTTATTAGCATTTTCTTACATCAAAATTGATGTCACTCCAACAGCAATGAAAATCTACACATCTATTTCTCCAACGAGTGTACCTGCTTAATGCCAAGACTTTTGCTCCTTGCCTCAGTGGGTGCTGCATGCTGCATGATGGACATTTGTAGGCATAATTTTTTTCAACCTACTTTTAATAATAGTTCAACCTCTCCTCTAGCCCACCATCCAGCAGAGTTAGTTGATTAGAAAAGTTATTAGGATAGGAGAAAAACAGACCTGTTCAGCAATAGTACTTTGGGGTCGAATTCAATCTTCTTGGGCAGTGGTTCAGTCCCATAGCAAATACCAAATATGATTCAGCAGCTACAGACCAATCCTCTAGGCATGTAGATTCCAGGCACAAATCAGCAGCTACAGTCCAGTCGTCTCAGCAGGCAGACACCAGGCAGCTGTAGTTCATTCCTGAAGAAACTGCCAGGCTCACCAACCATCCTGAGGCAATGCCACAGAAGCAGCAGGCTGCCATGAGACCCTCACAAGCAATTCTTGGGCAAATTTCTCTCAATGGTGGAGTTATCACAAGTTGAGCTCAGGAATATTTTGTAAGTCAAATGAAAGCATGTGTGTTTTTTAGAGAAGAATACCAAGGGAGAACAAACCAACGCTCAGTGCTTGTCTCCCACCATATGTACGGTCATATTTATTTAAACTCCTTCATCAAGTGTCCTTTCACATGTTTGCTATATCCTTTCACCTGTGTGTGCTTCTGGAAAACAGTCTTTCATGTGTTTGTTTAGCAAGACATTCTCTCCCCTGTGTGTTCAATGAAACAATATTTGACATATATAAATTTCCAAAGAGATAGAAGTGTCCACTTCAGACATTTTTCATCATTAGCCTTTCGTTCCAATTTTATTTCCTCAGAAAAGCCTCCCTTGGTCACTCTAAGGAATCTTCCAACTAACAAAATCTCATGCATGCACACCTATACACATACACACTCATCTGTACACATACACTTTCACCTGTACACATATATGTACCTGTACATATACCGGTACACGACAAACTTTCTTGTACACATATACCTCTATCTACGCACACACACACACACACACACACACACACACACACACACGCACACAAACCTGTAAACACACACACAGAGACATACCATGTTGTGCTCCAGTATATTATTATATCAAATCAAGTGAGTATTCCCAAATCTGAGACAAAAAAACTTCGCGGAAACTATAAAAATTGTCTTTACTGTAATTCCCAACTCTGCTTAAGGAATACTAAGATATCATTTGCCTTTTGAATTCTCATTGTCTCAAAACTACATGAAGTTTGCAAGCTCACAATATGGGTTCAGTTTCATTATTACAGAAAACTTTGTAGTTATAAGCTTTTTTTTTTCAGTGAAAATGGCTATTTTACACATCGATAATATGTTATGGACATACCTTAAACCATTAATGTAAATGCAGTCCCATGTTTATATACATGCAACATTCAAATATTACATATAACATATATGTATTCATATGCCTTAACTAATTATTTGTGATATGTATTTGAGCATGTATAGATATTTATATAGTAATAAACATTCAAAGTTCTATCTACAGAGTATGTAAATAGCATATTATAAACTTTAAATGAATCAACAGCACATTATATAGTGTAAAATTGCAGAGTGTTGTTTTCTTTGTATCTCCAAATCATGAAAATGTTAACACTCAAAACTAAAATCTTATATAAGGCAAACTAAATGAGAAATATTTATTTCTCATACAGGTTGTCTTTTCATATAAGTTATGAAAAGAACTGTTTATGTCTTTTCCCCGGAACTTTAACCTTGGACAGGTAGTCCAAAGAGCCATCTGCCACAAAAGACCTTAAGAGGAATGTTGATGATAAATCGCAGTCTCCTCAGTCAGTGGGGACGGGGGACCTGAAATGGGAAGCTAGTTAGCTCCATCAGCTCAGAAATGAATTAATCCCAAGAGCAATGAAAGGGAGACCTGAGCACCTGCAGTTCTCAAGAAGATAAATAAGTCAGAGCGTGATTTCTGCAGCAGCTCTCTATGTGATCAGAATGCGCCTGGCTGGTTATATCCTGAATGAGTCCTATTCCAAGAAGTACTGTTGTCAATAGGCACCAACTGTTCTGCCTGGCAGTCAGTCAAGGAAAAGAGCTTGTTTCGTTGCTGGGCTTCTCACCTTAAATATTTTAACCATGTTTTTATCTTCATGAGAATAAACAATAAATAAATAAAACAAATATGAAGATTCATGTACAACCATTAATATTATCAGATAAAATAGGAAAATGTCACCTTTAAAATAGCTTGTCTTAGTCTTAGATAATTTCAAAAACGTGTTGTGCTGAAAATCCACGGTTTCTAATGCCTCCCAAAGGGAGGAAGCTTGGAACTCCCTCAGCCTTTTCTTAAGCCACCCGGTCCTCACTATTCAGGTTCTGGCAAGAAGCTCAGTCTAATAAGGCTACAAGGGAGATCTCCAAACTGAGTTAGACATCACATCTAGAGTTGCTGCTGCATAAGTCAGCCCACAGTGTGGGTCACACCAAATGCAATGACTGAAGACCTCAGGGACCAACCAGGCAAGTTGGATCAGGCCTTTCTTCACACGTTCTGGAAGTTTCTGCTTCTCCAGGCAATAGAATTTAGGGACTTTCCATTACTCGAGACCAAATGTCCAAATGAATAAACATGAACCACAGAACTATCCTGAGTCTAGTCCAGTTCAGTTCAGATAGACTCAGTCAGTGAAATTTAACACCTAAGTGGTACCCAGACTGGGCAGTTAGTTCTGGGGGACAAAAAGCCCATCTTTCAGCTGAGGCTGTGGCTATCAGAACTTCCCTGTGATGTTTCACCTTTCTATTGTGAGAAGACAGTTATGAAAAGTAACTATGTCTGAATTAAACAGCACTTTATTTTAACATACAACAGATGCTCATAACAGTCGATGACAATTTTTGAGGGAATTGCTGCTGGAAAAAAGATGACTAGGTGACGCTGCCTCAGCAGCTGCAGCTGCTGGAACCAGTCTCCACAGGTGCACAGAAACCATGAGAAATGACAAGCAATTCCTCTCACTTGCTTTGCTATTACTTCTCCATCTTCACTCTCATATTTCATACTTCAATGTCATATTTCTTTCTTACAGGAATGCCAGAGTGAAATAAACAAAGAATTTACTAAAGGTGATAAAAATAAACTATTTATCATAGCTATAAATGAAGGAAAATGTCACCAGATGCTAAAAATCTGATTAAAGAAGTGTTTAATACTGTTTTACCAAGGTCAGCCTTTGGCTTCTGGAGGGTTCAGAACAGGTTTGTAATTTTTATAACAGAGACATGAATTGAAGCATTGCATGGAAACTGTTGAAAGAATAATGTCATATTGCAAAAATAGCACTGCTGAGCCTGGAGTTCCTGACTTCCCACCATGGACAAGAAATGCTGCCTAGAAACCAAGAGGTGACCTCACAACCAACACATGGGTACAGAGCTCCATTCATCATTGTCTTTAAAAGTAGGATAGTTAGAATGTCTACAACTGTAGGATTCTCTGTGTTCATTATCTATGTTTATTGTAAGAGAAGCAGATGGATAACAGACACCTCCCCCTTCCGTGGAAATGTGGAGGACAACAAAATGTCAGTACTATCAATATCAAAACAATTTGTGTAGAAGAGGCAAATCTAATTCCTCTGCTCCTTATCTCATGATCCTGCTTTCAAAGGAGTTATTCTCTCAGTTCCAGATCCTAAAACTCCCTTTTGTTGCCTTTATTTAAATATGACAATTATAAAAGATGAAGTTTTTTTAAAATCAAGTTTGTGTCTTCCATTACTAGCAAATACTATCTGCTCAGGGTTTTTTTTTTTTTTTTTTTTTTACTTATTATTTTATTTTATTAGATATTTTCTTTATTTACATTTCAAATGCTATACCGAAAGTTCCCTATACCCTCCCCCCGCCCCTGCTCCCCTACCCACCCACTCCTACTTCTTGGCCCTGGCCTTCCCCTGTGCAAGACCAAGGGGCCTCTCTTCCCAATAACAGCCGATTAGACCATCTTCTACTACATATGCAGCTAGAGACACGAGCTCTGGGGGTACTGGTTAGTTCATATTGTTGTTCCACCTGTAGAGTTGCAGCCCCCTTCAGCTCCTTGGGTACTTTCTCTAGCTCCTCCATTGGGGGCCCTGTGTTCCATCCAATAGCTGACTGTGAGAATCCACTTCTGCGTTTGCCAGGCACTGGCATAGCCTCACAAGAGGCCGCTATATCAGGGTCCCTTCAGCAGAATCTTGCTGGCATGTGCAATAGTGTATGGGCTTGGTGGCTGATGATGGGATGGATCCCGGGGTGGGGTAGTCTGCTCAGGGTTTTAAATGCAAATATTCATAGAAGGAAAATGAAAATCGTCTCTCATCCTGACTTTCCACCTAAGCACAGTTAACATTTTGTACACAGGACTAGGGAGCAAAATTTGAAATCAGCATCAGGATATTGGTTTATTGAATAGAACTAAGGAGTACCGAGAATGAATTTCTGTTCAGGACTCACAGCTACATATTCTCCCTGCTGATATTGACCTTGGCAGCATCATGGCAAATAGATATCACTGCCAAACAAGTAATTATCAAGGTCCAAGATCCATACTGGCAAAACTAGAATAGTGGGAGAAAAATAAACTTTTATGCCACAATTTGCTGAGCAGAGTGGACTAAGAAATTAATTGAGTGCCCCAATTAAAAAGGTTCCAGTTCTTCATTACCCTGTTAAATAGCAGGCCTGCTTAATTAGAATAATCAGAAAGGCAGAGTCTTAGTTCAGTGCATTTGCCTGACTCCTAACAATATTTAAATGGCATGCCCATCTCATTTAAAGAGAACACCTGGTGTTAACTCTCAGCCTTGTTCACCAGAATTGGCTCCATTATACTCACTCATGTGAATGTAAATAAGGCAAGGAATGCATTGTTTTTACACTCCTATCCTTTGCATTTACAAAAAAAAAAAAAAAAAAGTTTGCATCAATGTTTTGGATGTTTGCCTGACACATTTATCAAGCGATTGCACATTTTACACTAAGAATCCAAAATGACAGAGTTAGAGATTTACTAAAGAGTATATTTTTAAAGAGAGTACCTTCAGCTTCAGGAAAGACCTATTTTGTAGCCTAGCCATTATACCTTAGATGTCACATTCCACTTTTATGGCAATATTCTCCTGATAACACAACAACAAACCACAAATGTTAACTTCAAATGAGGTTAGTTCAAATTATCCAATTACGTTTTTACTGCTATCAAGCAGATTCTCCCTTAGCCTGCTTCTTTGGGCAAATAACCATTAAGACTACTGTCCAGGTGGAGGTAAATAGTGTAGAGCTTCGGTTCATAACATATAAGAGAAATTGAAAAGGAGCACTTCTAATTTCAGTACCTTATCCCAAAGTCTGCTTTGTGTGTTCATGGTGGAAGTTTGAAGAATGCATGCAAACCTACTGCTGTGTCAAGCCTATGTAAGATTCTAAGATTCTGTAACAATTTCTATTTCCTATTAACGGTTTCACAGAAAAAGAGAAACTAATCCAGACCACAAGCTTTCTCTCTCTCCTAAATATAACACTAGAGAACTGACAGAATCGGGAAAGAAATATTTAAATGTGAGAAACTAATGGGCAATTTTTGAAAAATTCTATTGTTCTCTCTTTATATGCTTATTAAAGAGAATGACAGTCCAGAGGAGGGAAGGCTAAAGAAGTGCTTCAGATTATGCTCTCTCCACTTCTGAAATACACTGGACCTCTGCTCTCTGTGTCCACACTAATGAGCCAGAAGCAAGCCGGTGTAATATGGAATCATAGTGACTATCACAGGCTTAGATCTTCTAAGGCAGGTACTGGTGCTACAAGCTTTTTCATCGAGACCAATTCTATAAAATGAGATGACATCAGGAGTATGCAGACAGAAGAAAACGAGTGGGTGGGGAACAGCCACTGCAGAAACTCATAGATGGTCAAAGAACTAAAGGGGAATGACTATGAACATGAGGTCCTAAGTGAAACACCTTTCTGATCCTCCCCTCTCCTACTGTAAGGAACATCAATAAAAAGGAGGCAGGAAGAATATAAGTGCTAGGGGAGGAGGAGTAGAGCTGTCAATTACTATCTCTGGACAAGACCTAAAATGTACATTGATAAAAATCACAACATCTGTAGCTACCTACACAAGATTTGGAAGAGATCGATCCAGCAAAAATTCCAACATAGGTAGGAGTGGTGCTTCACGGGTACCAATCCCAACTGAGATGGTATTGTAAGTGGATAGGTACTGGGGAGGGAGGAAGAATAACCCCTCATTGGGGTGTGATCACTAGCAGGTAGTTCACACTCCTGTGGATGGCTCCCCACACATACAAACGTGAGCATAACTAGCAGTGCTAAGTGAGCTAGTTTTTAAAAATGAAAAGAAGTTTTTAATATTATATCTTTATTTAGTGCATTTGTTGTTCTGATTATTATGTGTCCGGAGGAATTTCTTTTCTGGTCCAGTCTATTTGACTATTAAAAACAATGAATTTATGAAATTCTTAGGCAAATGGATGGATCTGGAGGATATCATCCTGAGTTAGGTAACCCAATCACAAAAGAACTCAAATGATATGCACTCACTGATAAGTAGATATTAGCCCAGAAACTTAGAATACCCAAGATACAATTTGTAAAACATATGAAACTCAAGAAGGAAGACCAAAGTGTGGATACTTCATTCCTTCTTAGAATGGGGAACAAAATACCCATGGAAGGAGTTACAGAAACAAAGTTCAGAGCTGAGATGGAAGGAATGACCATCGAGAGACTGCCCTACCCAGGGATCCATAACATAATCAACCACCAAACCCAAACACTATTACGTATGTCAGAAAGATTTTGCTGACAGGACCCTGATATAACTATCTCTTGTGAGGCTATGCCAGTGACTGGCAAATACAGAAATGGATGCTCACATTCATCTATTGGATGGAACACAGGGCCCCCAATGAAGGAGCTAGAGAAAGTATTCAAGGAGCTAAAGAGGTCTGCAACCTTATAGGAGGAACAACAATATGAACTAACCAGTATCTCCCATGGCTTGTGTCTCTAGTTGCATATGTAGCAGAGGATGGCCTAGTCAGCCATCAATGGGAGGAGAGGCCCTTGGTCTTGCAAAGATTATATGCCCCAACAGAGGAATGTCAGGGCCCAGAAGCAGGAGTGAGTGGGTTGGGGAGCAGGGTGGGGTGGGGGGAGGGCATAGGGGATTTTCAGAGAGGAAACTAGGAAAGGGGATGGCATTTGAAATATAAATGAAGAAAATATCTAATAAAAAAGGATAAACAGAATAAAAATGAAAACAAGATGTTGTTAAGAGGTAGATTGTGGATGGAATCTTAAGGCAAAGTTGGAGAAGGGAATTAGGGAAAGGATATCATTTTTTATTATAGACATATATAAAATTCTCAAATAATACATTAAAACATTTTCAAACTTGTACAAACTATGTTGCAGGACTACTGTGCCTTTAATGTTATCAGGAAAGAGGACTTTTAGTTTATTTTTATTATTCTCAACTATATGTGTTTGTATTATAGAGCCTTTGTATGTTATCTCTGTGGTCATCATTACAGAAGTGATTGATATGGTCAGCATCTTCCATTGTCTGCTTGGTATGCTTTTTGACCAAAGATGATGACTCAGTTGTTTGTTTTTTATTTGTTTGTTTGGTTTTTGTTTTGTTTTGTTTTAACTAAGCTCCAAACAACTGTCTTCCTTCTCCTTCTCCTAGTTTTTCACAGCTTGATTCACCTCGCTGCTCAGGGAATTCTGAATCATTGCCTGCAATCTTTAATGTACCATCAAATCTCTCAGAGATGAAATCCTCAATAAATTTATTGCAACTACATTAAAAATAAATCCACAGCTGGGCATGGTGGCACACACCTTTAATCCCAGCACTTGGGAGGCAGAGGCAAGCAGATTTCTGAGTTCAAGGCCAGCCTGGTCTACAGAGTGAGTTTCAGGACAGCCAGGACTACACAGAGAAACCCTGTCTTAAAAACAAACAAACAAACAAACAAAAAACAACAAAAAAACCTAAAAATAAATCCACAATCCATCTATTTCTCACCAACTCTATTGCTGTGACTCTTGTTCAAGTCACCATCATTTTTAACATGTACTATTCTAGCAAGCTCCTAACTACTTCAACACTCCCAATTACTCTCCTCACAAATGGTGGACTTTTGTACTTGGTTTAAGATAATGCTCTAAAATTTTTAAATAAAGTTTAGCAATTCTATATATTATAAGCACTCATAAATCCACTCATGCATTCCTAAACATGTCTATATTTCTAAGAGCTATTAATTTTTTAAAAATCAGCTTTGCACAGTATTGACTGTCTCTTGTCCTTTCAAGTGATTGACTTTAGATGGCCTTGTGCAGTGTAGTGGTGAGCATGCTCAATAGTACTCTTTGCAATTTGATTTTGTATATGCAAATTAGTAGGCTTTTGGGAAAGACCAGGTCTCTAATATTTCTATTCATCCCTGTTGATTGCTGAAAGATTCACAATAACCAAAACAAGGAATTAGCATAGATACCTACCATCAACAAATAAATGGATAAAGGAGGCATGTTATATACACACTACAGAGAGTTATTGAGACTAAAATTGAATGAAACTATGTCATTTGCAGAAAAATGAATGGAACTGGAGATGACTGTGACTTAGACTTCGAATGATGATATATCACATTTGCATCAATATGCGTGTGTTATGAAACTGAAATGGGACGATGTGAATAGCACAGGGTTCCAAAGAGATTGAAATGGAAAGAGTGATAGAGTTATGAGGGAAAGAATGCGAAGTAACACCTTCACATAGATAGAGTATTGTATTTATATATACATGACATTTCGCATGTATATGAAAGCATGAATAGGAATAATACACTGCACAAATATATGAAAGCATGAGGGGTATTGTGTGCAGGAAGGACTGCAGACAGAGGGGCAGAGAGGAGGATGTGGGAAAAGCGATGAAAGTGATGTATGTATGAGAAAGTTTTAATGAAACCATTTTTTATTTTCCAAATATTTTGCACTGACAAAACTCAAAGGAGGAAGAAATGAACTATCATATTCTGTGACAACATGTATATATACTTATGTGCATTTCAAGGTGTGTGTGTGTGTGTGTGTGTGTGTGTGTGTGTGTGTGTGTGTGTGCTCAGAGGNTGGCATTTGAAATATAAATGAAGAAAATATCTAATAAAAAAGGATAAACAGAATAAAAATGAAAACAAGATGTTGTTAAGAGGTAGATTGTGGATGGAATCTTAAGGCAAAGTTGGAGAAGGGAATTAGGGAAAGGATATCATTTTTTATTATAGACATATATAAAATTCTCAAATAATACATTAAAACATTTTCAAACTTGTACAAACTATGTTGCAGGACTACTGTGCCTTTAATGTTATCAGGAAAGAGGACTTTTAGTTTATTTTTATTATTCTCAACTATATGTGTTTGTATTATAGAGCCTTTGTATGTTATCTCTGTGGTCATCATTACAGAAGTGATTGATATGGTCAGCATCTTCCATTGTCTGCTTGGTATGCTTTTTGACCAAAGATGATGACTCAGTTGTTTGTTTTTTATTTGTTTGTTTGGTTTTTGTTTTGTTTTGTTTTAACTAAGCTCCAAACAACTGTCTTCCTTCTCCTTCTCCTAGTTTTTCACAGCTTGATTCACCTCGCTGCTCAGGGAATTCTGAATCATTGCCTGCAATCTTTAATGTACCATCAAATCTCTCAGAGATGAAATCCTCAATAAATTTATTGCAACTACATTAAAAATAAATCCACAGCTGGGCATGGTGGCACACACCTTTAATCCCAGCACTTGGGAGGCAGAGGCAAGCAGATTTCTGAGTTCAAGGCCAGCCTGGTCTACAGAGTGAGTTTCAGGACAGCCAGGACTACACAGAGAAACCCTGTCTTAAAAACAAACAAACAAACAAACAAAAAACAACAAAAAAACCTAAAAATAAATCCACAATCCATCTATTTCTCACCAACTCTATTGCTGTGACTCTTGTTCAAGTCACCATCATTTTTAACATGTACTATTCTAGCAAGCTCCTAACTACTTCAACACTCCCAATTACTCTCCTCACAAATGGTGGACTTTTGTACTTGGTTTAAGATAATGCTCTAAAATTTTTAAATAAAGTTTAGCAATTCTATATATTATAAGCACTCATAAATCCACTCATGCATTCCTAAACATGTCTATATTTCTAAGAGCTATTAATTTTTTAAAAATCAGCTTTGCACAGTATTGACTGTCTCTTGTCCTTTCAAGTGATTGACTTTAGATGGCCTTGTGCAGTGTAGTGGTGAGCATGCTCAATAGTACTCTTTGCAATTTGATTTTGTATATGCAAATTAGTAGGCTTTTGGGAAAGACCAGGTCTCTAATATTTCTATTCATCCCTGTTGATTGCTGAAAGATTCACAATAACCAAAACAAGGAATTAGCATAGATACCTACCATCAACAAATAAATGGATAAAGGAGGCATGTTATATACACACTACAGAGAGTTATTGAGACTAAAATTGAATGAAACTATGTCATTTGCAGAAAAATGAATGGAACTGGAGATGACTGTGACTTAGACTTCGAATGATGATATATCACATTTGCATCAATATGCGTGTGTTATGAAACTGAAATGGGACGATGTGAATAGCACAGGGTTCCAAAGAGATTGAAATGGAAAGAGTGATAGAGTTATGAGGGAAAGAATGCGAAGTAACACCTTCACATAGATAGAGTATTGTATTTATATATACATGACATTTCGCATGTATATGAAAGCATGAATAGGAATAATACACTGCACAAATATATGAAAGCATGAGGGGTATTGTGTGCAGGAAGGACTGCAGACAGAGGGGCAGAGAGGAGGATGTGGGAAAAGCGATGAAAGTGATGTATGTATGAGAAAGTTTTAATGAAACCATTTTTTATTTTCCAAATATTTTGCACTGACAAAACTCAAAGGAGGAAGAAATGAACTATCATATTCTGTGACAACATGTATATATACTTATGTGCATTTCAAGGTGTGTGTGTGTGTGTGTGTGTGTGTGTGTGTGTGTGTGTGTGTGTGTTTGCATGCTCAGAGGCTAGAGACTACCTCTCTACTGTCTAACTTGTGCATGACTAAAAATTCCTATCATTGCCGTATTGATTGGGATGGTTCCTCAATACCTAAAACATTTAACAAATGTAGATACCTCTACTATCTAAAGCTGTAGTCTTAATGCTTCATTTCTACATGAGAGCTGATATATCTATGACAGAAAGGGAGCTGCAGTTTGCCATGCTCTGACTGAGAAGAAATGTACAGCAATCAAACAAAGGGAGCTCCTCCAGACCCCAGTACTCAGTGAGCTGCAGAGGCACTCATGGTGTTTGAAATTGGGTCTGTTCCTGTAGACAACTCCTGGAAACCACAAGTGTTTATATAAATGCAAACTGGTCAGGCAATCAGTCCCACTGTGAGAGTGATGCATAACAGGAAAAACATTCGAAAACATAGAAGATAGTAATGACTTCACACCATGAAATAGTAGTGTCGTGGATAGAACACATGCTGTATTAGTGTTTCTGCATTTTGGTTTTTAAGAAGCAAGCCCTCAAAATATGTTTACTTATATCAGAATCCATCACCCTATCTATCCACTTGAGAAAGAAAGCCAGAGTATTTGAACTTAATTTCTTAAAAATAACTAGATACTTTTCTACCAAATACCCGAATTATGGTCTTGTTTAAAATGTATTTCTCCAGTTTCAACTTCTTTTTAATTAGAAAAAGGTTGTTGTTTTGTTGGTTTGTTAATTTTAATTTTTTGAGAACTCGTTTATTAGCTGAGGTGTTGAAGCTGTACCAATATTGTATGCAGTATCTCAGTATGCAGTATCAATATTGTATTCCAGTATCTCAGTCCACACCACTGCCTCTGTTCTTCTGGACTCTTGGAAAATTATTGCCCTTAGTAGGCTGTTTTGTTATTAGAATTGTCTTTCTTCTAATGTAACTTTTAACATTATCTGGACTCTCCTCCTGCTGATCAAGATGCCCTAAGGAAAGAAAGCTAAGGGGAAGAAGGTGGCCACAGCCTTGGCCATCATCAAGAAACAGGAGCCAAAAAGGTGGTCAATCCTTTGTTTGAGAAAAGGCCCAAGAACTTTGGCCAAAAGAGATCTAACACGCTTCGTCAAACGTCCCTGCTACATCAGGCTGCAGCAGCAAAGAGCTATCTTCTATAAGCTACTCAAAGTACCTCCCGCCATTAACCAGTTCACCAAGGACCTGGCCGCGAAACAGCAAAAATCTTCTTAATCTTGCCTACAAGTACAGGCCAGAGACAAAGCAAGAGAAGAAGCAAAGGCTACTGACCCGTGCTGAGAAGAAAGCTGCTGGCAACGGGGATGTCCCAGCTGAGAGACCACCTGTCCTCCAAGCAGGAGTCACCACCTTGGTGGAGAACAAGAAGACTCAGTTGGTGGTGATTGCCCATAATGTAGAACCTACTGAGCTGGTGGTTTTCCTGCCTGCCCTATGTCAAAAGATGGGGGTGCCCTACTGCATCATCAAAGGAAAGGCCAGGCTGTGCCGCCTGGTCCACAGAAAGACATGCACCACTGTTGCCTTCACACAAGTTAGCTCGAAAGACAAAGGTGCTCTGGCTAAGCTGGTGGAAGCCATTAGGACTAACTATAATGACAGCTATGACGAGATCTACCACCACTGGGGAGGCAAGGTCCTGGGTCCTAAGTCTGTGGCTTGCATTGCCACCCTGGAAAAGGCAAAGTTTAAAGAACTCACCACTAAACTGGATTAAAGGTACACTAAGTTTTCTGTACATAAACATAATTTCAAACTTATCTTCCAAAGGAAAAATAAAATAAGTATCAGGAATTACACAGCAGCTTTTTATGTTATTTTGAATATCTTCACATATGTAAATAGTCTACGTGGAAATAAACTTTCAAATCATTAACTTAGCACACCTTAAAAAAAACCAGAAATATCAATCTTAAAAAAACATGTGTTACATTAGACCTAAAATATTTGATCCTAAAATAATTAATGTTATGTTTTAAGTTCCCAAAGTAGACTTATAATGAACTACTGTTGGGAAAATTAATATTTTGAAAATTAATATTTTGAATATCTCCACTAAGTTCAAAGCTCTGTTAATTTTATATTATGTTGTAATTTTATATCAGGAGAGTAGAACAAGATAAACCATGCTAAGAATTTCAAATTCACTGCCATCTGTAACATAAGCCCAATTACAGATCACTTAACCTGGTTTTGTTCACCTTAAAGTACCATGAAAATTCGGTCTGATATATTTACATTTATATACTGAGCATAAAGCAAGTAAAGTATTTATAAAGCTTTGTAGACAAATAGTAGTGATATTTTCTTTTGGAAAAAAATTATTTTAGAATGTTAATGCAAAGCATGATTTTTTGTTTGTACTTACAATTCAGTTTATTTCTCCTTTAATTTGAATAACCTGTCACCTGGAGCTAATCTTAAATAAATAGCAAATGGACCTTGGTATTGAAATACTAATGATTATCTCACCTTCCAGGAAAATATATAGTGCCACTTTCCAATAACAGACTAGCGCTAAGCAGCAACGGAATTAGATTTCTCTAGCAATACATGTCATTCTGATGCATTATTAATTTTGTGTCTTACCCAGTATGTAGGGATGCAGCTAAGAACTGGGCCCACTGGATAACTTAAAATTCATAGTTTCTTGAACTTCTCATAGTAAAGGTGCTGTATAAATATTAATAGAAATAATAATGATAATAATGAACTTATTATTCTAATCTCAATCCTGCACACGGTGAAAGTAATTCTCAAGCACTTTATCACTTGGCTATATGCACACTCGTGCACAGCCAGGAAACTGCCCGGGTTATGGAATTCCCCTTCATATCAATGGGACTATTACAATCTTCTCACCTCATCAGGAGACTGGTGGGCATGGAGGAGAAGGAAGAAATGCACGTTACTTTGAACAGAATCCAATATTAAGAAAATACTCTGTAAAATCCCTAAAAGAAATGAGAAGTGAACAAGACCTCAGATATTGACTGACTTAAATCAATTTCTAGACATTAGCTTTCAGGAAAAAAAGGTTTAAAGGAATGAATTACAATTTAAAAATAAAATAACTATGTATTTTGTAAGAAAAACAAAAAACAAACTCCCCATTGCTCTAAGTAAAAGATACAAATATGTTCATCTAAGATGCCAGCAAGTTTCTGAACCTGAGCTGGGATATGAAAGTGTCTCCTCCACATCATATTTTAAAATCCTCTTTGTGTCTGCTAAAATAGGTTGTTGGGTAGTGCTGAGAGGAAGGTAATGGGCTGTATTAAGGGCAGCAGCTTTCTGCTTTACTGAGAACAACAGCAGCACCTGTGGCCAAGGAACTCACTGAAATGAATGCTTTGAGAACAGCTGTGGCAGCATTCCTCTTTATAATTAAAAGACTTGTAACCTCAATAAAATAATATTTAATATAGAAAACAACATAAAAATGCAGAAAGGGTGCCAATTTGAACTGCTATTTATATAATTTAAAAGCTCTCTCTACTCTAAATTTATCTTCAGACCTGTACTTATCCGAGATGGAAACCATATTTATAGAAACAATCGCTTACAGATTCCTTAAGAGAGCACAAACCAACACCTATAAATTTATAGTTTACTCAGCCAGCCAGTTACCATGGAAACAGATTGACCATTTACACAGAGCTGGCCCTTGTGAATTTAACCCTGCCTCTCTTCCTTGAAGACTGATAACAATGAAATTTGATTGCTTTGTCTAAGAACACATTACCATTCAAATAGCTAACCAACCAATCAAATATATCTAAAATACATATATTGTCAGTTCTCTGCTATATTAATGTACATAAAGCATGTCTAACATAAAAGTTGAACAAAATCTTTTTTACCAACTCTTCTTTTGTTACAGAAGAATAAAGACGTGCCGTGTTGTTTAGCCTGTGGATTCTGTGCCATATGCCCACATTGTTTCTCACTTATTGTAACACACACTTTATTGTGCTGAATCCTTAGAGCTACAAATTGTGGGTATCGTTTCTCTTTAGTATACAGCTAGCCTTATCACTTTTTTGTTGGTGGTCTCTATAACTTATAATGAACAGATAATTATTTTCCATAATTCTGGGAGGAGAGCAAGTTCAAGACTTGGTCCTCAGCAGCAGGTAAACTATCTTTAAAATTGTTTTATTAGTTGAGAATTACAAACATGAATGTAATGTGCTTCAATCAAATTCATGTACCCTCCAATTTCTCCCCTACTGGCCCCACCAATTTTTCCTTCCAACATTCATAATCTCTTTTTAAACCACATGAAACCAACTTAGAGATGTATTTATGTGCATGTGTAAGACTATCTACTGGAGCCCAGGCAGTCTCTGAGATTCTGCCAACCTGAAAAATATGTCTCTCCCTCATCCAGAACCCTCCCACCCCCAGTTTCCAGTGGATCCTCAGCTAGAGATGGGACTTTATGAACTTCTGCTGGAAGTTTGACAGGCTTGATCTTTTGAAGATCATGTATATGTAGTAGTTATAGTCACCATAAGTCCATGTGTTCAACTTACAAGACCAACAAATGCTGTTAGCCTGCAGTTGTCCTCTTTTATTATGATCCCTGGACTTGTAGGCTTTAAAATCAAGCAGAGAGCTATTGGTTACTCCTGTCACATTCCTTTAAATACTACATCAATAAGCATCTATTGCTTGTTGTTGTTGTGGCTCTCTGGGATCAAAACTGGGTAAGACTGTTAATTACTTTCCTCTACTGGTAGTGTGTGAGGTACCTTCTAGCTCTGTGAAAACTAAACAAAATGAAGTTACCAACCAAGTCAGTTTGATTTCTCCATGTCCTATTACTAAAGTGTGGGTGTCTTTAGCAATATGCTCTTAGTATCAAGTTCTGGAGATTAATCAATGATAACAGCAATAGCTTGTAATATTGGATTGGGCCTTGGCACTCCAGTGACCAAAACCATGAAAAGTAGGTAATACCTGGCACTGATATTTTGCTTAGTAGCCTACAATAGTCAGAGAGGCTCTGCCCCTCCATTATATGAGCATTAAACTCCATTTAAACTATTTTATACCTGTACATATTTTAGGAAGTTTCTGCACTTGAGATTTAGATATGGTAAGCCTTCTTAATGTGTCATCCCATGAAGATAATTTTAAGGTCAAGATGGGGAGGAAAACTCAGCTTTCTATAAGTTTCTCATTTCCATGATTATTCTACTAGCCAATAATGCCCAAGGCTACAGAGATTGGATAGAGAATTTTATCCAGTATATATGTGTTTGTCTTCATCAAAGAAACCCAGACACATGACAAAGCAATTGGAGGCAAACCCACTCTATGCTCTTCCCCCAGCCTTGAGCAGGCTAATCAGTCCTTAATCATTTGTCACAGTCAGTCTTCCACTGACCTAGCCCATCTAGGGTAGAGTCTTCTGACCTAGGTGGAAGTTTCAGGCCTTGACACACCTTCAGTTTCCTGCAGAAGCAGGGTGCCTACTGAGCTGCTGAGCTTGTTTTGCAATAGAATCCAGCTGAAACAAAGGATGGGTCTGTGGGTTTTTCCTATATATACACACAGAGCTGAAAATTAAACTTTGAGCCTTGATCAGAAATCTTGTCTTGGCTTCATTCTGCTCTTGCCCACTGTCCTATTTTATTCCCAGCTTCCCTTTCAGGTATACCCAGTTCTCCGTGGTTGCTGGATGGCTACACAATTCCAAAGTTATGGTACATATTTAAGTGTAAATAGTGAATATCTAATTGTGGAGTTTGTTGAAAACCTTTAGTGAAATGGAGGATTACTCATGATTAAGTTAGAGATGTTGCAGAGTACTGAATAGAATAAGGAAAGATAAGGTTTATGCCCTTCCTTTTTCCTCTCAAAGGGTCTTCACATGGGACTTGATGTCAAATACACAATGATAACCACTAATTTTGTACAGCTGCTGATGAGTAGATGTCATTTAATGAGGCAAAGGAAAGTTAATCTTCATTGTGGTGTGCCATGTTGGCCTTAGCTGATTCAAACTGGTCCACCATCTTTACTGTAGGCTTTAAAAGTCACATGATAATCTGCCACACAACTCTGGTTGATTTTGTCTTCAGGTACCGAGTAGGCAGCCTCTTGGCTTTCCTCTACCTATCAGTATTATTTCAATTACACCATTAACCTGTTTGTAGAAACATACCCCTCACAACCTAAACAATTATATTCTCTAAAGTTTCTATCTTACATTTCATCTGTACTGGGGCTGAAATTTCCAACATATGAACTATGTAAGACACAATAAAACCCTATAATTCAGGCTGAATCCACAAATCTGTGGCCTTTGCACAAGCAAATTACATTCACTCCAAAATTCATTCTAGCATCTACCTGAAAAGCCAAGTATCATCTCTATCACGTATAATGAGTATGAGGCATAGTTTATCCTAAAGAAAATCTCCCTCCCTGTGAACTTGTAGAAGTAACCATGCTATCTACTGCCAAAACACAATTATTATAAGTGGGATTGGCATAGGAGAATTATTTCCATTCCAAATCAAAATATTAAGAAATAACAAAGGGTCATGTGACCCCAAGAGACATCTAAAACTCAACTGGAAAATAATATTCAATGTTACAAATAAAGACTTCTTATCTCATCACCAAAACACAATGCTGCTGAGGATACTTCCCCAAAGCTTCAGGTAGTACAAGCCCTATGGTTTCATTCTACCCCTGCACAAGGGGTAGGAGACTCATTATTTCAGGTCCATGAAGCCCATGTCACACACAGGCATCTCTGTAATTCTTGTGTCACTGTGGAAGCCTTGTCTCATGAATCTGCCACTGGACACTGGACATAGGGAGACTTTCTGTAGTTCTGCTTCTACAACTAGTTTGTACATTTGGGGGCTGTTGTGTCTAACCACTGGAAGTTAGGCAGAGACTGCCAGGGACGCAGAGGTTCTACATAGTGCAGGTCTGCAAAGCAACAGCAGAAAGTAACTGATAAACACTGCTGTGCCTCCTGAAATGGTACCACAACTATACTTATGGCTTCTTAAACCTCAGCTTACATGATCAAAGAGTACTCTGGTGGGATACAGGATGACAGCTCTACAAATGATCTTATGGAGTACCCCAAACCATGCCACTACCAAAGATCTCTGGGACCAAGATGGAAGAGACATACTGAAGATCGCCACAGTGTATGTGAAGTTATTCTCCCACCGTTCATACTAATCCTGTCCCAAGCCCCTGGACATAGTCTTGTATACTTTTGCAATTTTTAGTAGTCAGGTTTTGAGTTTCTAGGTTTCTGTTTTATTTTACTTCAAATTTTTGTCTTTACATCCATTTCCCATTTTTGCGCTTTCACAAAAGCTAAGGATAAAATCTTTACCTCCTTAGACTTCAGGAACATCCCATATCTAATCTATAATCATGGTTGCCAGTGAGTCCTAAAGTAAGATAAGGCAGCTGCCTTTCATCTGCTTTTTCTTGTTATTATTATTAACTGTAATAACTGAAATAACTGTAGGTATTAATGTTACTTTTATTACTTCGGTGTATATAATATATTAAAATGGAAAGCATCCTAGAAAGGAAGGCATCAACACTGTCATTTAACAAGAAGAAACTTAATATAACACAAGTTCTTCATTAAAAGCAGAAGTAAATAAATGAAGTATAAGTTACTCTGTATAGAGTTAAAACTCAAGTTGACCATGCCTGACTCCTCACTCTCATCCTCTAGTGACTAAATTTCAAAGCAGAATTCCAAATCTCCTAAAGATTACCAATTAGCCATACTTATGGTGAACTGAAATTTCTATGTACATACAAATTGTATGTGCTGTATTGATGTCCAGTTGTATATATGTACTGATGGATTCGTTTTTGGACCTTTGGTTATTATAAATACTTAGTTAAAGCATAATCTGTGCAGTCAATTACCAAGGAGTTAAAAATTACTGTAAGAAATACTACCAAACCAGAATTTCTTCATTCTACTCTCACTGACTTACTGATCTAAAATGCATTCCTTTGTGCATTCTGCCCATGGTAACTGTGATATCATCAATACACTGGAAAATTAATATTTAGTGTTTCTACAATACTGATTGTTTAAAAAAGCCTTTTATTTTCATACTCTCAAACACAAAAAACCAGTGGATACTTTAAGAACAATAGACTGGCTTTCTGCTTCTTGTGTCAGTTATTAAAAGTTAATGTTTACATTATATTATGATGTTTGTAATAAGAGTGAATTTAAAAATTTAGCGCTTTTGACTTTTAAAACAAACAGAGTAAAATAAAATCCCTCTGTTAATCATTCTTAACTACAATTTTCTTTAGTATGTAAAATACTCTGCATGGGAAATCACAAATTTCTGTCTTTTATCTTGGCACAATATTTATAAAATATATCACCTTTTATGTTTCTCTCATGTTTGTATGCAGTTTCTGAATTACTGAGACCATATGCTATCCAGTATGTATGTGCAATCTAAGCATCAGAAAAGGAGCTTACATGGCAGTCAATGAATAAATTTCTGAACAATATACCCTGATAAATAAATCAAAGTTGTTAGCCAAGGCCAAAGACGGTAAAATGGTGTAAACTTCTTTAAAGTTGGTAATGTGTAATGTGTTTATATCATGTATATAAATGTTTAATCACTGTGAAGGAAGAAATTTTTATTTTCATAGTTTAAAATGCTGGGATACCATTTCTCAGTTCCTTCTTGTAAAAATAGTTAAAGCTAAGAAATATAAAGAGTATCAGGAACCCTAATTCAGAAACCCTAATGTATCACTATCTAAGTCATTTAACTGACTTATGGCCAGCTACCAGCACACTGACCCCACATGTGAAATACTGAAAGTGTATTGAAAGAACAGGAAGTTTCCTAATAGCTCACACTGCCTCTAGAATGTCTTCCCCCCACCACTGGAGAAAATGTATTCACTCCAAAGAGGAAATTTGCTTGTCATGACTCTATATTATCACATGCCCTTAGCCAAGCCTGAGCCTGCATATATAGTTTGAAGAACGTGAAATTTCAAAAGCTGAATTACATGTTCACTTACATTCCTTGCCTTCAGCACAGGATTTAACACAAAGCTCAAGTCACTCTTTAGCATATACTAAATATTTTCAAGGTTCTTCATGATTTAACAAGTTTTATGATTTCTCTTGATTCAAGATTCAGTGACAATATGGTTTATGAATAATAAATTGCTATAAGAAGGCCCTGAGGTTCACTGATCGCTGCACTAGGGGGTGGATTCTCTGCCTAGCCCCCACAACTTGACAGAAGATGTTGACTTTCCTCAACTCTTACCTGGATACTCTGGGGAAGAACCTACTCTGGGTCTGGCCAAAGCAGCAGTAAATCCCATCGTGGGCTGACTGTGAGGCTGAGATACTGGCCTTGCTCTTTTAGAGGCCACCCTTGAACCCATGGGCTGTTCCATGCATCTTCAGGGCCAACAACTGAAAGAAGATCCTTCCCCTGAGTGTATTCTTTCTTCAGGAGGAAAAATTACCTTGACTTTAGTTCATAAATAATTCAATTTGCTTTAATGATATATATTCTTTTTGCAATGTAAAGTAATATAATCATGGAATGACCCTAGATACCACCAGAGTCATGTTAAATGGTGTATGTTTCAAATATGTACAGCTATTTTAGTAGTTTAGAGGATAATTTAAAAAAAAAGAGCTGTTTTGATTGTTTTAAATAGTACTGAATTCAGTTTTAAGATGAAATGCAAATGAAGTAAAGCATAAACATGTATCATCAGTAAAATGTCTTTTTACAACTTACAGGTGATGTATTACTCAATGTTGATATCCTTATAAAATACCTGAGAAATCCATGTCAAAGGAGACAGATTTCCTTTTCACTTATTATCGCAAATATGTCCATCTACATTGGGCTATTTCTTTAGCCTTGTGAGTAAAACAAGACAAAATTTCATGGTTTTGGGAGTTTGTAGTAGAGAGGTCTGCTTAGTTCATTGCATCTAGGAAAGAAGGGAGCTTGTAGGCAGGGCATGAACTCAAAGGGTGCACCCAAGGAACTGCTCCCTTCACCCAGTCCCACTTCCTAAACTTCTGTCACCTTCAGTAGACCACCATGATGCCAACAATAGATAAAATCTTTGGTAAATTCCAAGTCCCTATGAATTTATGGCATCCCAAAAGTTCACAAGGTGGAAAGCACACATGAGAGGCACATGGCATTATGGGAACATTTCAGAGCCAAACTATATAGCATATGATATTACTATTGACTAAATTTTGTATTGCAAGTATTTGGAGGCTTAATCCAGGTAATTACTAGACTAAATCCATGATGCAGCCTTCAAGTATTAACATATGGAGAAAATAAATGTATTCAAATGGAAAAGAAAAATTTACATAACCATAAAATTGTATGTCTTTTATAGTATCAATTATATTTAATAGTAATCACATTAAAACAAATTTGTACTGAGAGATAATTAGCAAAACAAAAAACTAGTTAATTAGAATGTTTTCACTTACAATAAAAGAAATCTCAATGATTTCAATGATTAACAAAGATTAATTTAACCTTTAATATAATTGTACTATTTGTGAATAAGTGTTTGATTACTTAACTAATGGAATAGAGTATGTCAAAAAACATGCATAAAAAAAAAAAAAAACAGTTGACTTTGGGCCCAAACCCATCAGACTGTCCTATGGTCCCCATTGGACTCTCTATGCCACAGGCGCCTTAGCACACCCGGGATCTTGGGATCACTGGTGCATGGAATGCAACATCTGTTCCAAAACAACCAGCAGGCACTTGTGCCAGGAGGAAGAGGGACAAGAGAAACCTGCCCAACCAGCTGCTGGGGTTCTTTCTGGTCCTCACCAGCCTCAGGCCACCTTTGGCATGAAGTTGGCAGACGGTTCCACTATCCCCAGAGAACTCTCCAAGCTGCAGGCACCATAGCACACCCAGGATCTTAGGATCACTGAGGAGTGTTGGCCTCCAGAGAGGGCTCTGACCTCAGGACTCAGTTGTATCTCAGGTCTCACAGAGAACAGTCTGCACAGGAGAACACATTGGCCACAGAAGCAACAGAACTTCTTGGATAGGGTCGTTTCAGGCCTTCATCCTCAGCCAGGAAACAGAACTATGACCCAGACCTCTGAGCACCTTCCCCACTAGAGGAAAGTTGGCCTCCAGGGAAGGCTCGGACTCAGGTGAGCGCATCATCTTGCATCCCTGGTCTCTCAAAGACCAGTCTGCACAGGAGAGTACATAGGCCACATAAGCAACAAAACTTCTTGGACAGGGTTTCTTCTGGCCTTCATCTTCAGCCAGGAGGCAAAGCTGAATATCAGACCTCTGTGCACCTTCCCTGGCAGAGGAGAGCTTGCCTGCAGTGAGTGCTCTGACCACTGGGACTCTGGAGAGAGTTGAACTCCCAGGAGGACTGACAGAGGCTAACAGAATCACAAGAGGAACAAGCTCCAGTCAGAGACAGCTAGAACATCTAACACCAGAGATTACCAGATGGCAAAAGGCAAACGTAAGTATCTTACTAAGAGAAACCAGGATCACTCAGCATCATCAGAACCCAGTACTCCCAACACAGCAAGTTCTGGATACCCCAACACACCCGAAAAGCAAGATTTGGATTTAAAATCATATCTCATGATGCTGGTAGAGGATTTTAAGAAGGGCATTAATAACTCACTTAAAGAAATACAGGAGAACACTGCTAAACAGGTAGATGTTCTTAAAGAGGAAAAACAAAAATCCCTTAAAGAACTACAGGAAAACACAAACGGGTGATGAACTTGAACAAAACCAAGCAAGATCAAAAAATAGAAGTAGAAACAATAAAGAAATCCCAAAGGGAGACAATTTTAGAGATAGAAATTCTTGGAAAGAAATCAGGAACCATAGATGCAAGCACCAGCAACAGAATACAAGAGATGGAAGAAAGAATCTCAGGTGCAGAAGATTCCATAGAAAAAAAATGGACACAACAATCAAAGAAAATGCAAAATGCCAAAAGATCCCAACTCAAAACATCCAAGAAATTCAAGAGACAATGACAAGATCAAACCAAAGAATACTATGGTATAGATGAGAATGAAGAATTTTCAATTAAAGATCCAGCAAATATCTTCAACAAAGTTATAGAAGAAAACTTCCCTAACTTAAAGAAAAAGATGCCTATGAACATACAAGAAGCCTACAAAGCTCCAAATAAACTGGACCAGAAAAGAAATTCCACCTGACATAATAATCAGAATCTCAAATGCAATAAATAAAAAATAGAATATTAAAAGCATTAAGGGAAAAAGGTCAAGTAACATAAAAAGGTAGATATATTAGAATTACACCAGACTTCTAAACAGAGACTATGAAAGCCAGAAGATTCTGGACAGATGTTATAAAGACCCTAAGAGTACACAAATGCCAGCACAGGCTACTATATCTAGCAAAACTCCATAGATGGAGAAACCAAAGTATTCCATGACAAAACCAAATTCACACAATATCTTTCCACGAATCCAGCCCTTCAAAGGATAATAAAGGGAAAGCACCAACACAAGGGGAAAATGATGTCCTAGAAAAAGCAAGAAAGACATCCTCAACAAACCTAAAGGAAGATAGCCCCAATAACAGAATCCCAACTCTAAAAACAAAAATGACAGGAAGTAACAATTACTTTTCCTTAATATCTCATGATATCAATGGAATCAATTCCCCAATATAAAGACATAGACTAACAGACTGGCTACATAAACAGGATCCAATATTTTGCTGCATACAGGAAACCCACCTCAGGGTCAAAGACAAACACTATCTCAGAGTAAAAGCCTAGAAAACAATTTTCCAAGCAACTGGCCCAATGAAACAGGCTGGAGTAGGCGTTTATCTAATAAAATCAACTTCCAACCTGAAGTTATCAAAAAAGACGAGAAGGGGTACTTCATACACATCATAGGTAAAATCTTCCAAAATGGACTCTTAATTCTGAATATCTATGCCCCAAAAGAAAGGGCATATTCCTGAACAGAAGAGCAATGACTTGTGCTGTAAGATTGATAAACAATAAATGGGATCTCATAAACTTGCAAAGCTTCTGCCAAGCAAAAGACACTGTCAATAAGACAAAAAGGCCACCAACAGATTGGGAATGGATCTTTACAAACCCTAAATCTGATAGGGTACGAATATCCAATATATACAGAGAACTCAAGAAGCTGGACTCCAGAAAATCAGAGAACCCTATTAAAAATGGGGTACAGACCTAAACAAAGAATTCTCAACTGAGAAATATCAAATGGCTGTGAAGCACCTAAAAAACTGTTCAACATCCTTAATCATCAGGTAAATGCAAATCAAAACAACCCTGAAATTGCACTTCATACCAGTCAGAATGGCTAAGATCAAAAATTCAGTTGGCAGCAGAGGCTGGCAATGATGTGGAGAAAGAGGAACATTCCTCCATTACTGATGGGATTGCAAGCTTGTACAACCACTCAGGAAATCAGTCTGGCAGTTCCTCATAAAATTGGACACAGCACTACTGGAAGATCCAGCAATACCTCTCGTAGGCATATACCCAGAAGATGTTCCAACTTGCAGTGAGGACACAGGCTCCACTATATTCATAGCAGCCTTATTTATGTTTTTATTTTTTTATTATTATTTTCTTTATTTACATTTCAAATGTTATCCCAAAAGTTCCCTATAACCCCCCATCCCTGACCCCTACCCACACAATCACACTACTTGGCCCTGGCATTTGTTTATATGTTTATATGGCAAAGTTTATAAGACCAAGGGGCTTCTCTTCCCAATGATGGCCAATTAGGCGATCTTCTGCTACATATGCAGCTAGAGACGCCAACTCAAGGGTTACTGGTTAGTTCATATTGATGTTGCACCGACAGGGTTGCAGCCCCCTTAAGCTCCTTGGGTACTTTCTCTAGCTCCTCCATTGTGGGCCCTGTGTTCCATGCAATAGCTGGCTGGGAGCATCCACCTCTGGTTTGCCAGGCACAGGCATAGACTCACAAGAGGCCGCTATATCAGGGTCCCTTCAGCAGAATCTTGCTGGCATGTGCATTAGTATCTGGGTTTGGTGGCTGATGATGGGATGG
>NC_034593.1:6974806-6982318 GCF_900095145.1 Mus pahari | reverse complement strand
GTGGGTGGGTAGGGGAACAGAGGTGGGGGGAGGGGTATGGGAATCTTTCGGGATAGCATTTGAAATGTAAATAAAGAAAATAATAATAAAAAAAAAAAGGAAAAAAAAAAAAAAAGAAAATATGACATCACAGAGAGAAATGCCACCAGTAAAGTTTTAGAAGAAGCACTTTTGAAAGACAGCCAAACTGTAGCTAAGAGAGCAAAGGCAGGAGATTTTCAGTGTAAAGGAGTCACCAGCAGGAAGGGGGAGTTCAGAGTAGGGAAGGAGAGGAAGAGAAAGGGGAAGTGGTTTTATAACTGAGCACTTTTCAGAATAGTATCACTAGAAATAACATTTACCCCTTTTGGAACAATGTTTCTTGTGGTGTTTTTTTGTTTGTTTGTTTTTGTTTTTTTTCTTATTAAAAAGATATTTTTGAGGAGTAAATATTATTCCAGCTTGACAGTTTTCCTTTCAAGACTTAAAAGATGTGACTTCACCTTCTTCTGAACTTTGCATGAATTGCCAAAAGAAATCCCTTATACCCTTTCTGCATTGTATATAAAGCATCCATCCCAAACTCACCCCCTCCCACAACCTCTAATGATATTCAAGATATATTTTGTTTCCAAATTCAGAAATATAACATGATATGCATACATACTGATGTCTTAATATTTATTCTTATTGATAATCTCTGATTTTCTGGTCAGACTCCAGGGAGGGCTCTGACCTCTGGACTCAGGTGAGAGCACCATCTTGTATTCCCAGTCTCTCAGAGACCAGTTTGCACAGGAGAGCACATGGGTAGCAGAATCAAGACAGCTTCTTGTACAGGGTCCCTTCGGGCCTTCATCTTCAGCCGGGAGGAAGAACTGAGCTCCTGACCTCTGTGCAGCTTCCCTGCAAGAGGAGAGCTTGCCTGCAGACAGTGATAGGACCACTGGGATTCAGGAGAGAGTTGGAGTCCCAGGAGTGCTGACAGAGGCTAACAGAATCATGGGAGGAACAAAATCCAGCCAGAGACAGCTAGAACATCTAACACCAGATATTACCAGATTGCAAAAGGCAAACTTAAGAATCTAACTAACAGAAACCAAGACCACTCGGTATCATCAGATCCTAGTACTCCCACCACAGCAAGTCTTGGATTCCCCAACACATCCGAAAAGCAAGATTTGTATTTTAAAACATATCTCATGATACTGGTAGAGGATTTTAAGAAGGGCATTAATAACCCACTTAAAGAAATACAGGAGAACACTGCTAAACAGGTAAAAGGCCTTAAAGAGGAAGCACAAAAATCCCTTAAAGAATTACAGGAAAACACAGCCAAACAGGTGATGAACAAAACCATCCAAGATATAAAAAAAGGAAGTAGAAACAATAAAGAAAACCCAAAGGGAGACAATTATGGAGATAAAAATCCTAGGAAAGAAATCAGGAACCAGAGATGCAAGCAATGGCAACAGAATTCAAGAGATGGAAGAATCTCAGGTGCAGAAGATTCCATAGAAAACATGGACACAACAATCAAAGAAAATGAAAAATGCAAAAAGATGCTAACTCAAAACATCTAGGAAATCCAGGACACAATGAGAAGACCAAACCTAAGAAAACTATGGTATAGATTAGAATGAAGAATTTTAAATTAAAGGGCCACTAAATATCTTCAACAAAATTATAGAAGAAAACTCCCCTAACCTAAAGGAAGAGATGCCCATGAACATACAAAAAGCCTATAGAACTCCAAATAAATTAGACCAGAAAAGAAATTCCTCCCAACACATAATAATCAGAACTTCAAATGCATTAAATAAAGATAGAATATTAAAAACAGTAAGGGAAAAGGTCAAGTAACATAAAAAGGCAGACCTACTAGAATTAAACCAGACTTCTCACCAGAAAAATATGAAAGCCAGAAGATCCTGGACATATGTTATTCAGACACTAAGAGAATAAAAATGCCAGCCTAGGCTACTATATCCAGCAAAACTCTCAATTACCATAGATAGAGAAACAAAAGTATTCGATGACAAAACCAAATTCAAACAATATCTTTCCACAAATCCAGCCCTTAAAGGATAATAAAGGGAAAATTTCAACACAAGGAGTGAAATGACATCCTGGAAAAAGCAAGAAAGTAATCCTTCAACAAACCTAAAAGAAGATAGCCGCAAGAACAGAATTCCAAATCTAAAAACAAAAATGACAGGAAGTAACAATTGCATTTCATTAATATCTCTCAATATCAATGGACTCAATTCCCCAATATAAAAACATAGACTAACGACTGGCTTCATAAACAGGACCCAACATTTTGCTGCATACAGGCAACCCACCTCAGGGACAAAGCAGACACTACCTCAGAGTAAAAGGCTGGACAACAATTTTCCAAGCAAATGGTCCAAAGAAACAAGCTGGAGTAGACATTCCAATATCAAATAAAATCAACTTCCAATCCAAAGTTATCAAAAAAGACAAGGAGGAGCACTTCATACTCATCAAAGGGAAAGTCTTCCAAGATATAATTTCAATTCTGAATATCTATGCTCCAAAAGCAAGGGCAGTCACATTCATTAAAATAACTAAAGCAAAACTCAAAGCACACATTGCACCCCACACAATAATAGTGGTTGATTTCAACACTGCACTGTCATCAATGGACAGATCCTGGAAACAGAAACTTAACATAGACACATTGAAACTAACAGAACTTATGAAACAAATGTATACAACAGATACCTGCAGAACATTATATTCTAAAACAAAAGGATATACCTTCTTCTCAGCACCTCATGGTACCTTCTCCAAAATTGACCATAAAATTGGTCACAAAACAGGCCTCAACAGATACAAAAATGTTGAAATTATCCCTTGCATCCTGTCAGATCACCACGGACTAAGGCTGATGTTCAATAACAACATAAATAATGGAAAGTCAACATTCACGTGGAAGCTGAACAACAATCTACTCAGTGATACCTTGGTCAAGGAAGGAAGGAAGGAAGGAAGAAAGAAAGAAAGAAAGAAAGAAAGAAAGAAAGAAAGAAAGAAAGAAAGAAAGAAAGAAAGAAAGAAAGAAAGAAAGAAAGAAAGAAAGAAAGAAAGAAAGGAAGGAAGGAAGAAAGGAAGGAAGAAAGGAAGGAAGAAAGAAAGAAATTAAAGACATTTTAGAGTTTAATGAAAATGAAGCCACAACATACCTAAACTTATAGGACACAATGAAAGCAGTCCTAAGAGCAATGAGTGCTGCCAAAAAGAAACTAGATAGAGCACACACTAGCAGCTTGACCACACACCTACAAGCTCTAGAACAAAAGGAAGCAAATTTACCCAAGAGGAGTAGACAGCAGGAAATAATCAAACTCAGGGCTGAAATCAACCAAGTGGAAACAATAACTATTCAAAGAATTAACCAAACCAGAAGCTGGTACTTTTAGAAAATAAACAAGATAGATAAACCCTTAGCCAGATTAACTAGAAGGCACAGGGACAGTCTCAGGATTATCAAAATCAGAAATGGAAAGGAAGACAAACACAGTACCATAGGAAATCCAAAAATATCATCAGATCCTACTACAAAAGGGTATACTCAACAAAACTGAAAAATCTGTATAAAATGGAAAATTTCTAGACAGATATCAGGGACCAAAATTAAATAAGGATCAGATTAACGATCTACACAGTTCCATATCCTGTAAAGAAATAGAAACAGTCATTAATAGTCTCCCAACAACAACAACAACAACAACAACAACAACAACAAAGCCCAGGACCAGATGAGTTTAGTGCAGAATTCTATCAGGCATTCAAAGAAGACCTAATTCCAATTCTCCTCAACCTATTCCACAAAATAGAAACAAAAGGTACTCTACCCAATTCATTCTATGAAGCCACAATTACTCTGATACCTAAACCACAGGAAGACCCAACAAAGAAAGAGAACTTCAGACCAATTTCCTTTATGAATATCGATGCAAAAATAGTCAATAAAATTCTCACAAACTAAATCCAAGAGCACATGAAAATGATCATCCATGATGAACCAAGTATGCTTCATCCCAGGGATGCAGGCATGGTTTAATATATGGAAATCCATCAATGTAATTTACTATATAAACAAACTCAAAGACAAAAACACATGATCATCTCATTAGCCGCTGAGAAAGCATTGGACAAAATCCAAAACCCATTCAAGATAAAAGTCTTAGAAAGATCAAGAATTCAAGGCCCATACCTAAGCATAATAAAAATAATATACTGCAAACCAGTAGCCAACATCAAACTAAATAGAGAGAAAATTGAAGCAATCCCATTAAATCAGGGACTAGACAAAGCTGCCCACTTTCTCCCTACCTATTCAATATAGTACTAGAAGTTCTAGTCAGAGCAATTAGACAACAAAAGAAGAACAAGGGGATATAAATTGGAAAGGAAGAAGTCAAAATATCACTATTTGCAGATGATATGATAATATATTTAAGTGACCCTACAAACTCCACTAGAAAACTCCTAAACCTGATAAACAGCTTCAGTGCAGGAGCTGGATATAAAATTAACTCACACAAATCAGTGGCCTTTCTCTACACAAAGGATAAACTGAGAAAGAAATTCGGGAAACAATGCCCTTCACAGTAGTCACAAATGATATAAAATACCTTGGTGTGACTCTAACTAAGGAAATGAAAGATCTGTATGACAAGAACTTCAAGTCTTTGAAGAACGAAATTGAAGAAGATCTCAGAAGATGGAAAGATCTCCCATACTCATGGGTTAGCAAGATTAATATAATAAAAATTGCTACCTTGCCGAAAGCAATCTGCAGATTCAATGTAATCCCCATCAAAATTCCAACTCAATTCTTCACTGAGTTAGGGAAATCTGCAAATTCATCTGGAATAACAAAAAACCTATGACAGCAAAAAGTATTCTCAACAATAAAAAGGCCTCTCTGGTGGAATCACCATGCCTGACCTCAAGCTATACTACAGAATAATTGTGATAAAACCTGCATGGTACAGGTACAGCGACAGACAGNTAGATCAATGGAATAGAATTGAAGACTCAGAAATGAACCCACATACCTATGGTCACTTGATCTTTGACAAAGGAGGTAAAACCATCCTGTGGAAAAAAGACAGCATTTTCAACAAATGGTGTTGGCTCAACTGGCAGTTATCATTTAGAAGAATGTGAATTGTACCATTCTAATCTCCTTGTACAAAGCTCAAGTCCACATAAAGCCAGAGACCCTGAAAGTTATAGAGGAGAATGTGGGGAATAACCTTGAAGATATGGGCACTGGGCAAAGATTACTGAACATGATAACAATGGCTTGTGCTGTAATATTGAGAATCAACAAATGGGCACTCATAAAATTGCAACTTCTGTAAGGCAAAAGACACTATCAATAAGACAAAGAACTCGAGAAGCTGGATTCCAGAAAATCAAATAACCCTATTAAATATGGGGTACAGGACATAACAAAGAATTCTCAAATGAACACCAAATTGCTGAGAAGCACTGGAAAAATGTTCAACATCCTTAATCATCAGGTAAATGCAAATCAAAACAACCTTGAGATTCCACCTCATACCAATCAGAATTGCTAAGATCAAAAATTCAGGTGACAGTAGATGCTGGCAAGGATGTGGAGAAAGAGGAACACTCCTTTAGTAATACCACTCTTGGGCATATACCCAGAAGATATTACAACTTGTAATAAGGACACACGCTCTACTATGTTCATAGCAGCCTTATTTACAATAGCCAGAAGCTGGAAAGAACCCAGGTGTCCCTCAACAGAGGAATGGATAAAGAAGACTTCGTACATTTACACAATGGAGTACTATTACAGCTATTAAAAACAATGAATTCAGGAAATTCTTCGGCAAATGGGTGTATCCGGAGGATATCATCCTGAGTGAGGTAACCCAATGACAGAAGAACTCACATGATATGCACTCAGTGATAAGTGGATATTAGTCCAGAAACTTAGAATACCCAAGATACAATTTGCAAAACACATGAAACTCAAGAAGAAGGAAGACCAAAGTGTGGATACTTTATTCCTTCTTAGAATGGGGAACAAAATACCCATGGAAGGAGTTACAGAGACAAAATTTGGAGCTGACATGGAAGGAAGGACCATCCAGAGACTGCCCCACCCTGGAATTTATCCCATAAACAACCACCAAACCCAGACACTATTGCATATTCCAGCAAGAATTTGCTGATAGGACCCTGATATAGCTGTCTCTTGTGAGTCTATGCCAGTGCTTGGCAAATACAGAAATGGATGCTCACAGTCATCTATTGGATGGGTCCTCAATGAAGGAGCTAGAAAAAGTACTCAAGGATCTAAAGGGGTCTCCAACCCTATAGGAGGAACAACACTGTGAACTAACCAGTATCCACCTCCCCCCAATAGCTTGTGTCTCTTGTTGCATATGTAGCAGAGGATGGCCTAGTAGGCCATCAATGGGAAGAGAGGCTGTTGTTGGTCTTGTGAAGATTCTGTACCCCAGTACATGGGAATGTCATGGCAAAGGAAGAGGGAGTGGATGGGTTGGGGAGCTGGTCAGGGGGAGGGTATAGGGGACTTTTGGAGAGGAAACTAGGAAAGGGGATAGCATTTGAAATGAAAATCAAGACAATATCTAATAAAAAATTAACATTAAGAAATCTCTGATTTTCTGTTTTCTGTCGTTAATGCAGGAAAGTTTTAAGCTGAGTTTGTTCAAACCCATCTGCTTCGTTGTAGTATGTTTCTCCAAAGTTTACAATCAGTCAGACACATAAAGGATTCTTTGATATGGTTCTTTAAATTAGTGTTCTTGTTTCTGGCTCTTTCTTTGTCTTTAACCCTACTGCTTTATGTGGGAGAAATTTCAGTGGGAAGGAGCCCAGGACCTTGTATGCTTGATGTATATCAGCTGCCACTTCTCTTCCAGGTATATTCTACAGAATTAACTTTTTTCATTTTATATTTATTCTTTTCTCATACAATGATTTCAACCACAGCTTCCCTCTCCTCCATGTCCCTATTTACCCCCTATCTCTCCTGGATCTGTTCTTCATCACCTGTTTTCCCCAGAAAAGTGCTGGCCTCCCAGGGACATTAACTGAACATGGTACAACGTGATACAATAAGAGCAATCACAATCCCCCTCATATCACGACTGGGCAAGGCAACCCAGTAGAAAGAAAATGGTTTCCAAAGCAGACTAAAAAGTCACATTCTTACTAATCAGTTTTCACTCCTACATGAGCTCCTGGGTTCTAGAGATAGGGTATGGCCTGTGCATACCTCCCTGATTTCATTACAATCTTCTGTCAGTCCCACTTGACTTCATAGCTGATGTCTTCTTTCAGTGAGTAACTGTAATCATTTGAATATTCAAAATTTAATTGGACTCGTTTAAAATGTGAACCATCATATCATCTGCAAATAATGATATTTTGACTTCTTCCTTACCAATTTGTATCCCCTTGATCTCCTTTTGTTGTCAGATTGCTCTGGCTAGG
>NC_034593.1:6971221-6973711 GCF_900095145.1 Mus pahari | reverse complement strand
TAGCAGAAGATGGCCTAATTGGCCATCACTGGGAATAGAGGCCCCTTGGTCTTGCAAACTTTATATGACCCAGCACAAGGGAAGGCCTGGGCCAAGTAATGGGAGTGGGTGAGTAGGGGAGCAGGGGCAGGGGGGGGTATAGGGAACTTCTGGGATAGCATTTGAAATGTAAATAAAGAAAATAATAATAATAATAAAATGTGAACCAAATCTACTTTCTCTTTTTTTCGAGGAATAGTAGATTATATATTATGACCCAGTTGTTAGGTATGGTGATGCATATGTGTAATTATAGAACTCTAGATTTTGAGGCAGGAGGAACATGTGCTTAAGTCCAACCTGGGCTGCAGAAGCAAACCCTGTCTCAAAAAATAGTAAAAACAGATAATATGACTTAATCACTTCATTTTCATTATGGAGTATATGTGTACTCACATGGGAGCAATGCTGGCTTGTTACATAACTCCTTTCATGTTTATAGGGTTGCTTGTTTTATTTGCATGCATGTGAGTGTTTGTACACTTTAAACAATAACAGGCTACATTTATATGTGTATAGATATAAGTATATGACTATTACACATGAGAACTTTCATAGCGATGCATTCCTGATTGTATGTATGATATATGCTATATGTATCTTAGGATTAATTTCACAATGCTTAAATTGTAAGGCCACTTTCTGAAAAGCAACTCTATTATAAAGAGTCTTGTAAATACTGGAGTTTTTGTGTTTGTGCTGCATGAGTTTTCTGATTAAGAGTATATCATTTAAGCACATTAATTAGATTTAAATAATTAATTAAATACTTAGAAAAAAGTTTTTTTCCTCTCAACTTTGGGACAATTTTAGCTTTATCATTTTGATGCTCATTTCTCTTTCCAGCATGGAATTTATAAAATATTATGAGTGATTATATGGTACAAATCGATGATATTTGGGGACATACTGACGCGATTGGAATGCCACTCCATTAGAAGAAGCAAATTTCCAGTAATATTCATTTGGTATTTTACTCCTGCTTGGATAGTGCCCTTGGATCCTTTTTGTGGTCTGTTCCAGCATTGCTCTGACACAACTCATGTGTATGAGCTTAAATTTATAATATATTTTAATTCTGACATATGTTTATGTCTAAGATGAGCTATTACAGATATTGTTAATCTCTAACTTTTATCACAGGTGTTAAAATTGGAAGAGTTCACGTGAGAAAGAGAATGCAGAAAAATATGGATCATGGACATATAATTTTATTCATAAAACCTTTGTTGCATTGAATTCTAATTTTAGCTGGGTGAGGAATTGAATGCCTGCCATTTTCCTGTTCTAACCTGAAGTAAAATTATCCTTTAAATAATTAACATGGTTAAAAATATCCAAAACAAATCTATCAAGTTTCAAATTATCTTCTCCACCAATCGACAAACTTTACTGTCAAAAGTCCTCTTTGCTGAAATTCTTAACATGTGCCAATCAATTCAAAATGATTTTTGCTGCTTTTTCCTTCAAATAGGTATCTTTTTGAATTAATTCTTGCACAATATTGACTTTATTCCATTAAAAGTGTAATACCTAAGCAGTTATTCAGCTTAAACTTATCTATTTATGATAATAAAATAGCAACTTATGGTTGAGTGAGATAAATGGGCAATTGAGGGATCCTAGAAATCAGATGATAAGCAGTGGACACGCACATGCAACTTGTTCCTTTGTTAAGACCTTTTGTCCTTGGTAGGCTCAATATTATTCACTGTTCTTTTTCCCATCTCAAATTCATCCTTTAAAAACAACTCTTTCTGATTGGCTAATTAGTTTCATCAGGATGTGGAAAGTGGGACTTAATTTAATAGAAAAATAAATACTATAATCATGTCCATTATTGCTTGGGAGAGCTATAGATTCAGTTCATTCTCACTTAAAATGAGACCACAGTTTATTTTTAAGTGAACTGTGTGAATATCAAAACTTAAACTTAAGTTTTAATTTTGTATAGATAACAAATTCTTGGAGCAAATACAAGCAAGCAAGAGTTCCTTGACAAAGAAGTACACAATGCAAAAAAACCATAATCAAGCCATAATAGTAAAGACATCATTTCAGTTCCACTCTGACTCATTCTGGAGTAGCAGAAGCAGAATAGCCAAATACCTAAGGAGGATTGCATTTCTATTTTAAAGTCATAGTATTAAAAGATTGATTATTTAGAAAGGAAATGAATCTTGATTTTACGTCAAAATTCATTTTTTTTTAATATAGAAGTGGATGCCCACAGTCATCTATAGGATAGAACACAGAGACCCCAATGGAGAAACTAAAGAAATTACCCAAGGAACTGAAGGGGTCTGCAACCCTATAGGTGAAACAACAATATGAACTAATCAGTACACTAATCAGATAAACTGGTGAAGAAGAAGAAGAAGAAAAAGAAGAAGAAGAAGAAGAAGAAGAAGAAGAAGAAGAAGAAGAAGAAGAAGAAGAAGAAGAAGAAGA
>NC_034593.1:6958275-6971139 GCF_900095145.1 Mus pahari | reverse complement strand
TATAAAAGATACTATCAAAGGCACCATTCATAGAGAAAATATTGGTGAAGTGGATTATATTGAAAATAATTCTTGTTCAATAGTTTATAGAACAGTTATCATTCAGTGTGTTGTGACTTCTCTGGGGTAAAACAATGCTTTGCTTACAATCATTGGAAATATCATGTATTTACATTGATATTCATAACAGTAGTAACATTACAATTATGGAGTATCAACAAAGCTAATTTTGTGGTTGAAGGTCACCAGGACATGAAGTACTGCATTCAATGGTGACAGCATTAGGAAGGTTGAAAACCACTGCCATAGAGTAAGAAAAAGTTTTTTTTTAAGGTTTCTTACTTTTATTTTAATTATGTATTTATGTATAAGTCTGTGTAGGAGTATGTACACATGTGTTCACTGTATGTCTCCTGAGAACAGGGGAGTTCATTCCCTTTAGAGTTGAAGTTATGAGTCATGAATACTAGGAATCAAACGTAGACCTGCTATAAGAGCAGCTCTTAAGTACTGATCCACCTCTCCAGCCCAAGAGAATGTATTTTTATCACACATAATTAATAATAAATTAAGCTATGTATATATGTATATATGATGAATCTTTAAAATCAGTAAAATACTAATAGAAATTTTATAAGAAATGTCATTTAAGCATAAGTATCAGTGTCTGTTTTCAGGAAGAATGGATAAACTTAAAGATGGAAGTGTAGAGTTTTAATGACAATGAAAGATTCTTCAAGTCTATTTTCTTTCTAATGGGAGCACATATCTGTAGAAACTAGAAACATATCTGACAATGTTTGCTAAAGTTACGCAGAAGTTCATCTTGTGACTCTTATCCACTCCAATGTATGTTTCAGAGAAATGAATGTGCATAGCATAGCAACATTGTTTGTAATGTTTCCACTTGACAAGTTATCAACTTGTTCAAGTGAACATCAATGACATATATATCTAATTATCTATATATCAATGTATATGGTAAGATTTACTGAAGTATTGCTATTCATCGCAGTGATTGTTACTCAATATTATTAAGAGCTACTGCAAAGTCATATCACTAATGTAATTTTGAACAAAATGAAACAAAAGCCAAGTACGTTTATATAACTTAGTGGATGAAATTAACATATATCCTCTAAATAAGAGGTTCCATAAGAAAGGGAACAATCCTTGGAGGTTGGAGGTAAGAGGTGAGAGAATTGTGGATTTATGATTGTCTGTTTTCCAGTGTGTTTTTCTTAATTTAGAAATGATTATAAATCTAAAATTAGAGGTAACTTAGAAAGGAAATGGGTGTCTACAATAATGAAACAATAAAGAAGGGGAATGAAACAGAAGTTGCAACATGCATTCTGTAATTGCTGCTTCTAAAGTAGCTATTATTTTCATTGTTGATGCAGTAGGTTGTGAGAACTAGATGATAAATTATATCCCTACTAATATAAACAAAAACCAAAATCAAATATAAATAATAGTTGAAACAAATTCTGATGGATACAAAGAAATTACACAAGACTATGCAAGAGGCAAGAATTATGGAGATGACATTTGCCTTTGTCATGAAGAATGGAAGAGATATTAAGATTAGCTTCTGAGATACTGTATCAGAGGGTTGATGCCTACTGAAGTGGAGAAAGTAGGACAAAGTTGAGAACCTAAAATACTAGATATATCTGAACTTTAATTCCTTAAGAAATAAATGAGAGGAGATAAAAATGTAGGTCGATTCTAGCTTAGAAAACATTGAATTTAATTCTAAGTAATTTAAATCCCCAAACTTTGTCAACACCAAATTCCTGTGAAAATATTTGAGTAAGAAATTAACATTTGTTTTAATTTTAAAATTTAATTGAATTAAATATAAAGAAAATACTGTGCACAAAATAATGAAACAAATATGTGTGGACAATGAAAGACACAAAGTTCTTATTTAATACATGATATAAAGGCCCATTTGGGCTGTATTACAGCAGGTTATATGATAGAGGTTCCTAAGCTTTTAATGCAAGGTTTATTTCTTTAACACATATATTAATAACAGGTAGACTGAACTGTGGGTAAAATTACAAGAAGTAGGAAGTGGCAATATTTTATGTTTTGAGGGACTTGGAAAAATGCAACAGACAAGAGTTTGTAACTAAATTGTGGGTCAAAAAGAAAGATTAGCTTTGGATTCTAACTTGAATGATTGGAAAAAGAGAAAGTTCCTAACCAAGCCTGTAAAATGAACAGGTTTAGGAGATATAGAATCTTGTTTAATTTATATCTGAATAAAAATCACCAGTGTTCATGAGTAGTAGCAATTTATTGAGAACTTCTGTTCTATGTATCTTGCTTACAGCTGCAAGGTATCAAGTCAAAGTGATATAAAACGTCAGCTGTTTTGGGGATTTATTCAAACCAGTTGTTCATAATTAGATTGATTATTGGTGCAATCAGACATTTTATTTTTACTTAGTTGCTCTATTATATCAGCACACAGCATTGTGCATGGCCGTAGTGTTTGCTCTTTTGTGATTTGGAGTTGTTCCCAGGCGAGTCTGCTGGAAAGGAAGAAGGGCTCTGAGCAGCTGCAGCACACTTTGGTTCAACAAAGCAGCTTTAAAATGCACTGTTCAGAACTTTGTTTATAAAGTGATGAAGTGGGAAGAAAAATAAAAGTATTCTCTGTCCATGTCACAATGACTAATGTTAGAGATGCCATTTCAACGTGTTTTCTGAAATAATGGGATGAGATCACAGGAAGCGAGAGGCCGTTGATTGGATCAATGAACTTTGGGATTCAACCCTAAGAACTGGCTAAAATTTGAACATAAAGGGTCACATTATGGTTTGCAATTTAGTATAATTTTGTTTTTTACCCTATGAATATGCTTTTTCATCTCAGTAAGTAAATTCACTTGAATTTTTCTGTGATGGCAAAATCTTGGCCAGTTTAATTAAATCTAAATCACAGCTGAGAAATGTAACTTTCTAAGCTTTACTAGACTCATCCAGTTTGTGTAATTAGTACTTTATTTTTATAGAGTCTTATTAACATAGAAAGTATCTTAGCTTTGTCTAATAGAGAAATTAAAAGTAACACAGTGTCTCCCTGTCTTAGTGATTTGACTCTGGTTCCTTTCCAGAGCATAGAATAGGCTCATCAGGTATATCCTGCCGGTATCTCAGACTTCTGAGATAAGGAGCCTCAGTTATCAATGAAGATTTCAAAGTGTGAATCAAGGTGTCATACTATCCCCCATATATTCTGGCCATATACTCAGATTCTTTATGGTTAGGGAAAGTTAGGGCTTTCAATAGAAAAGTCTTACCTAACACTGTGAGAAATAGAAAGAGTTGGGAATAGGGAGGCTGATAATATGCAATTTTAGTACAACAGAAAATCAGTCTTCTCACTGAATTATGCCATCTATAAAATCTGAACACAAAGAAATACGTCATAGAAGACCCTAGAGGGTAAGAGAACAGGAAGAAGAGGAAGGTGACATGGAATGACATTGAATATAGGTGTTACCAAACACAACTAAGAGAAGAAAATAATTTCAACTGTAGTATACAACTAAGACTTTTTATCCATCTTGTACTAATGAAAGGAAATAGTTGTATTTTAAAAATACAGAAAGAGAAATAACCTTGATTTTGTCATAACACATTATATAATTGAATTAAAGCATATAGCACCACATTCTTTAAATATAGCTACTATATATAAATTAAACATAAATTTAAAAAAATAAAATCATCAATAACAAATCTCTCTCATCCAATATGAACCCAAGAATAGAGTCTTTTATAAACTATTTCTGATTATGCCTTTTCCTTCCCCAATCCTCCCTGACTCCCCTCCAACACAAATCTACACCCTGTCTTTTTCTCTTTAGAATACAAGCAGGTATCTAATAGCAACAACAACAATAATAATATATGAGATAAAATGAAGCAAATAAATAAACCAGACTAGAACAAAGCAAACCACTGCCAGTAGATAAACAACCAAAGAAAAAATCACAAGAAACATATAAACACACATTTAAACACACAAAAATCCCATAAAAACCTAACACCAGAAACCATAACTTACATTCAAAGCATCTTTAAGAGGGTAAAACAAAAAGAAAATGAAAAAAGAGAAAAAAATATTAACAAAGCATTGTAAGACAGTAAACCTCCAAAAACCACCATTGAATTTATTTTGTGTTAGTCATACACTTCTGGGAATGGGGTCTGTCCTGATGGGTGCTTTGTATATCCAGTGAGACTCTGTTGGAGAAAACTCATTTTTTTTCTTTGTGCTAAGAATGAAATTTTTATTTGTACAGTGTTATAGACAAAGGCAGCAATTTACCTATGGTGATTTTTTTACAATGTTTTTGTAAAGCTTTAATACTTCAAAGAATAACATGAATATTCAAAGTGAAAAATTAATTCCTTGCTTCTATGAAACCAAAGAGATCATATTCTTTAACAGCATATCCTATGCATTGTACATGGGCCACATGGAATGCTCTCAATGTCCTACAGTTTGCAAGACCAATGGCTCTTATGAATGTAAGTATGATGATGTGAAAAAAATACTAGTAAATAATATAGCAGAATTTACAGTTTTTGAAAAAATAGTAAAGTGAACCTCATATTAAATATATAAAATTATCACAATATACTCAAATATAGTTAATCTAGTCATACAAGAAAGTTATTAACCCCAAACTCTATTATTGTGGTTCATATTTAATTGTAACTGCGATATATCAACTAATACGGCTCGTGGACTCAACAGCTCGTGTTAGAACAGCTTGGAGAGATACTAGAGGGTCACAGTGTTAGAGCAGCTTGGAGAGATGCTAGAGGGTCATAGTGTTAGAGCAGCTTGGAGAGATGTTAGAGGGTCATGCTTGGCTCTTGACCACTTCAAAGAAATCACTTGAGAAAGTCCCTTTACCTAACTTCATGTCTCTTTTTCTTCCCCAATGGCTTGGCTCAAAAAAATGAAAGAACCCCTAAAGAAAATATGGACATATTGAGAGCGACCCTGTTTGAATGTTAACTGCCTTGTCAGCCATAAGTGCTTACTTACAAAGTCTTGTCTTTAGTGGAAAAGTACTAGCTTAGTTGAGATTTCTGTGGGAAAAGTTGAGGACTCTGTAGGAAATTATTACCCCCAGTTAAGAACAAATAGCTATAGATCTTGTGGAAAGGTACTAGTTTTGTTTCTCCTGCTGATCTTTTTACCTAGTCAATATACTGCTTTTGGGAACAGGTGTGTTCCCCCAGAAATAAAGTGATTCTGTGTCACCCCCTCCCTACATCCCACTTCTATGGGTATAAAACATACCTGGGAAAAATTAAATTTGTCAGTTTGATCAATCAGACTTGCTGTCCATTGCTTGTGTTTCTGGTCCCCCATTCTCTCCACAGGTGGTTCCTCAGACCCTTCAGGTCGGGACATGGACAGGGTCCCTACTACAAACCAAGAAAGCATTTGATTCATTGTTCACCTCAGGTTTGACTCTTTGGGGTAAGGGTTGGTGTCACATTCAGTTGCCTACTTCATTTTTTCTGGCTTTATTCTACAGATAATTATTCCAAGAATTTATTCTTGATTCATTCACTTACTCCATATTAGTGTCTATCTCAGAGTCTACACCTGAATCACCTGACTAGATATTGGAACAATATAACAGTGAGAACAAATCTACAGAGTAAACATGTGGAAAGTGATTATCAATTATTTAAGATATATCTTTTAGAAAAGAAAAATACTTGAAAGGTATATCCATAATGCAATAAAACATGTAGTAAAGCCAGAGGCAAATCCAAGAAAATTTACAGATGACTGTAACTAATAAGAAACCAAAGCAAGTTTTTTTAAAACATAGGGCCAACATATGAAAGATCAAAAGCATTGAACTGCAGCATTAAAACAAACAGTTATACTTTAAAAACACCCAATGGCACCCTCTGAGGACTCAGTGCTTACCTAGCACCTGTATAGTCATTTTTCCTACACTTAAGCCATGTATGAATAAGTACATAGGTCTAAAATTAATAATGCATGTCACAGGTATCTGAATAATATTAAACTTCTACAATACCATTTAAAGTTAGAAGGTAAAATGGAAAAGTAAAGATACATAAATTTTGAAGTTTACAAGGTCTGAGATTCCACTAAATCAAGGCATATTTGAAGTTGGACAAACTTATCTTTAGTAGAAGCAAACTACACATATCAAACAAGTGTGACAATAAATAATACATCCATGCAACAGGATACTCTGCAACTCTTATCCATAGCTCTTGTTAATTGTCAATGTGGTTTACATATCAGAAGAGACAGGGACAAAAAAAAAGTGGTTTGAGGACAAATAAACATCATAGAAAAATAAGTTTTGATTCTAATTATATACAGTGATCAGTTACAAGTGGTTTGAAAGACTCCAGGGAGCACACATTTAGAACAAAACACAAGGTACAGCATTCATACAGAGTGATTGACAAGGACAATCTCAAGAAAATAAAAAACTAAAGCCATAAAAGAATCCACTGACAAAGTAGCTGCACTAAAATTTAAACTTTTACAAATCAAAGATATGTGGGCTGAGTTTTATTTTATTCAACTTGATTTAACAGTTTAAAATGTACTTATAGATTTATACATGATTTTCAAATTTTTAAATATTACATTAATAATAACGAATTCTACACTTAAAATTACTTTTACAATTTAATATGATAGATATAGTGTTAGTTAATACGGTAGTAGTTCCTATAACATGGTTCTGCAAGGCTGTACATTAACACATGAATTTTCTTTTTTTTCATCTTTTCATTGGATATTTTCTTTATTTACTTTTCAAATGTTATCCCCTATCCTGGTTTTCCCTCTAAAGAAACCACCGTCTCCCTATCTCCTCCCTCCTCCCTCTACTCACCAACCCACCCACTTGCATTTCCTGGCCCTAGTGTTCTCCTACACTGGGGTATAGAGCCTTCATAGGACAAAGGGCCTCTCCCCACATTGATATCTGACTAGTCCATCCTCTCCTGCATATGCAACTGAAGCCATGAGTTCCACCATGTGTGCTCTTTGGTTGGTGATTTAGTCTCAGGGAGCTCTGGGTTTACTGGTTAGTTCATATTGTTGTGCCTCTTATGGAGCTGCAAACCCCTTCAGCTCCTTGGGCCCTTTCTCTAGTTCCTTCATTGGGGACCTTATGCTCAGTCCAATGGATGGCTGTGAGCATCCATTTCTATATTTGTCAGGCACTGGCAGAGCCTCTCATGAGACAGCTATATCAGGCTCCTGACAGCAAGTACTTGTTTGCATCCACAACAGTGTCTCAGTTTGGTGATTGTGTATGGGATGGAATCCCAGGTGAGTCAGTCTCTGGATGGTCATTTCTTCAGTATCTACTCTACACTTCATCTCTGTAACTCCTTCCATGGGTGTTTTGTTCCCCCCCTTCTGAGATGGGTCAAAGCATCCATGTTCTGTCTTCTTGAGTTTTATGGTTTTTTTGTGAAATGTATCTTGGGTATTCCAAGCTTCTGGGCTAATATCCAGTTATTAGTGACTGTGTATCATGTGTGTTCTTTTGTGATTGGGTTACCTCACTCAGGATGATATACTTCTGATCCATCCATTTGCCTAAGAAATTCATAAATTCATTGTTTTTAATAGCTGAGTAGTACTCCACTGTGTAAATGTACCACATTTTCTGTATCCATTCCTCTTGTTGAGGAACATCTGGGTTCCTTCCAGCTTCTGGCTATTATAAATAAGGCTGCTATGAATATAGTGGAGCATGTGTCCTTATTACAAGTTGGAACATCTTCTGGGTATATGCCTAGGAGAGGTATTGTTAGATCTTCCTGTAGTACTATGTCCAATTTTATGAGGAACCACCAGACTGATTTCCAGAGTGGTTGTACCAGCTTGCAATCCCACCAGTAATGGAGGAGTGCTCCTCTTTCTCCACATCATTGCCAGCATGTGCTTTCACATGAGTTTTTGTTTGATCTTAGCCATTCTGACTGGTGTGAGGTGGAATCTTAGGATTGTTTTGATTTTCATTTCCCTGATGATTAAGGATGTTGAACAGTTTTTTTAGGTGTTTCTCAGCCGTTTGATATTCCTCAGTTGAGAATTCTTTGTTTAGATCTGTAACCCATCTTTTAATAGGGTTGTTTGATTTTCTGGAGTCTAACTTCTTGAGTTCTTTGTATACATTGGATATTAGCCCTCTATCAAATATAGGATTGGTGAAGATCTTTTCACAATCTGATGGGGGCCTTTTGGTCTTTTTGACAGTGTCCTTTGCCTTTAAAAATCTTTGTAATTTTATGAGGTCACATTTGTCAATTCTTGATCTTATATTACAAGCCATTGGTGTTCTGTTCAGGAATTTTCCCCCTGTGCATATCTTCTAGGCTTTCCCCTACTTTCTCTTCTATACATTTCAGTGTATCTGGTTTTATGTGAAGGTCTTTGATCCACTTGGACTTGAGCTTTGTACAAGGAGATAAGCATGGATCAATTTGTCTTCTTCTTCATGCTAACCACCGGTTGAGCCAGTACCATTTGTTGAAAATGCTGTCATTTTTTTCCACTGAATTGTTTTAACTCCTTTGACACATGAATTTTCATATTAGTAGAAATCCAAGTTGTTGCTAATCTTTTTTACGTATGAATAGTGCCACTATTTACATAGTTGGAATATTGTATTGATATGACTTCTCTAAAGAAAAAGTAGTGACAATAGTAATAAGGAGGTAGAGAAATGGGACCAGAAGTTCACACAGAATTTCATGTAGGTCGATAAGAATGATGGGTGGAGAAAGAACCAGAATGGTATGAAATTAATGTTGTCCAAAGCAGGGTGGAGGGCAGTCCTCATGCTGCTTTGTGATGGCTGTTGCCTATGAAGCATCCCATGGACACAGTTATGTCTGTTGCATATGAAGCATCCCATGGACACGGTTGCTTTCTTAATCACTCTCACTGGGATGCACCATTCTGTGGTTATTCAGACCACCATTACTGCCTCATTTCTTTCTAGAGAATGAATGCATGCTTGATTGTTTGTGAGGTGTTCAAGCTCTTTTTTTACACTTATTTATGTATGTGAGTACACTGTCCCTGTTTTCAGACACACCAGAAGAGGGCATCTGATCCCATTACAGATGGTTTTGAGGCACTGTGTTTGCTGGGAATTGAACTCAGGACCTCCAGAAGAGCAGTCATAACTGCTGAGCTATCTCTCTAGCCCCTAGAAATATTTTATTATGCATACATGTTTAACATTTGAAACAACATCCCAAATGCTTAGAAAGGTTTTTTGTAACATTTTATAATCCTACAAGAAATGGGTAGGTTTTACTGCCCCTCCATAACCTCACCAATAATTATTTTTGTACATCATATTAATCTCAATTAAATGGCAATGAAGTGCTATCAAATGCCATTTTGATTTTACTTTTCTATAGACAAAGCATATTGAGTCTCTTTTATGTAACTGACAACTATTTATCTCTATCAGACAGACACAAAGTAATTCTGATAGTATCTGATTTGAGAATTAAGTTGTAGTATTAAAATATATATTCTAGATACAACTCCTTCACTAGTCATCTCGTGAATATTTTCTCTCAACATATATTTTCATTTAATTTTCTTGTGAAGCATATTTGAAGATGAAATTCAACTAGTTATTGTGTGTCCTGTGTGCTAGTGGTGTGTGTTTTAAATGCTTTGTCTAACTCAAGATCATACATATATAGTCCTGAATTATTTTATTCTCGTTTTTAGATAATACATTTAAAACAAATTTTTGTTTACTACTGTGAGCAGACATTATATGGCATCATTTATTAAGAAAGCAATTTCTCAGTGGTGTTTCATTTCTCTCATTAAAATCATTCTACATTAAGTGGGTGACTTAATTTTGGAATCCTGGTTCTATCCTAGTGATCTATCTACCTAGTGTAAAGCCAGTCTCATAGTATTTCGATTTCTATAGCTCTTCAATCTTAAATATCAGAAGATGTGTGCCATTTTTTCCATTTAATATATGTATACTAACTATATATTTTATACCATATAGTACTATATTATACATTGCTGAATTATATATATTGGATGTTATATATGTATTATTATTGAAATTTTAAATATAAAACTCTCATTTCTAAGATCCAATACTTCTACAGTTTTTATGTGTTCTCTCTCTCTCTCTCTCTCTCTCTCTCTCTCTCTATCTCTATCTCTATCTCTATCTCTATCTCCACACACGTTATGCACACATATACATACACATATACACACATACTTCCTTTTCTTTTTTACCTTCTTAATTCTTTGATTTAAATTAATGAAATTAATTTAATTTAAATCAAATAAATAAATTAATTCCTATTCAACCAGAAATAATTCTAAAATAGATTTTATGTTTCTTTTTTAATATAAAAATAAGATTTAATATTTAGACATTTGCTCTTTATTTACTCATCTGTTAAATATATCCTGATAGACAGATATATATTGCAGTAAAAATGTACAAAAGTTCTTTGTAAGAGAATTCATGTTATTAGAAAGGAAGGTTAGCATTATATCAAATGTAATTAATTTCATGGGAAACAATTATTGGCATAAATGATGAGATGTATTTTTGTATTTCTGAAGGGTTATGTCTTTTGCAAGTTAGTCATACAATGCAGCTGTAAGAGCATATTTGAGGAGATACTAAAATAACACAAATGATTAAGACTATCAAGAAAACATAGAGGAAAGATGATCTCATGCAGAGCTTTCTCTTGTCACTGCAGGATTGCCACTAGCATGTTGGGTTATTGACTTTTGCTAATTCATTTCTGCTGCACCAACTTCAGTCAGGAACATGTGACTATTGCTTCTTTCTGTTTCATCCCATGGGTTCTTGCTAGTCTGTTGATTGATGGCTAGGCCTCAGAAAGTAAATGGATATATGTGTGACTTTTTCCTTCTTTTGCTATTTTCATTAAGAACTAATTAGAGTATTCTCTGACTTTGTTGCTGCCCTCTGAGCTGAGAGTGCCACACTGTTAGGAAAAAAATACATGTTTGAGGACTATAAAGATTACTTTAAATCTTCATGGATAAAAGTCATGCATCTTAGTCCTCTCCTTAGCTGGTATATGTGGCAACTGGTTTTCTTTTTCTTTTCTTTTTCTTTTTTATTAATTAGATATTTTCTTCATTTACATTTCAAATGCTATCAGAAAGTCCCACATATCCTCCACCCGCCCTGCTCCCCAACCCACCTACTCCTGCTACCTGGCCCTGGCATTCCCCTGTACTGGGGCATAGAATCTTTACAAAACAAAGGGCCTCTTCTCCCACTGATGGCCTGCTAGCCCATCCTCCTCTACATATGCAACTAGAGAAACAAGGGGGCACTGGTTAGTTCATAGTGTTGTTCCTCCTATAGGGTTGTAGACCCCTTTAGCTCTTTGGGTAATTTCTCTAGCTCCTTCACTGGGGGCCCTGTGTTCCATCCAATAGATGACTGTGAGCATCCATGTCTTAGTCAGGGTTTCTGTTCCTGCACAAACATCATGAGCAAGAAGCAAGTTGGAGAGGAAAGGGTTTATTCAGCTTACACTTCCACACTGCTGTTCGTCACCAAGGAAGTGAGGACTGGAACTCAAGCAGGTCAGGAAGCAGGAGCTGATACAGAAGCCATGGAGAGATGTTCTTTACTGGCTTGCCTCACCTGGCTTGCTCAGCCTGCTCTCTTATAGAATCCAAGACTACCAGTCCAGAGATGGTCCCACCCACAAGGGGCCTCTCCCCCTTGATCATAATTGAGAAAATGCCTAACAGCTGGATATCATGGAGGCATTTCCCCAACTAAAGATCCTTTCTCTGTGTTAACTCCAGCTGTGTCAAGTTGACACAAAACTAGCCAGTACAATTTACTTCTATATTTGCCAGGCACTGGCATAACCTCACAAGAGACAGCTATATCAGGGTCCAGTCATCAAAATCTTTCTGGCATATGAAATAGTGTCTGGGTTTGGTGGTTGTTTATGGGATAGATCCCTGGGTCCTTCCTTCCATCTCAGCTCTGAACTTTGTCTCTGTTACTACCTTCATGGGAATTTTGTTTTCCATTCTAAGGAAGAACGAAGTATCCACACTTAGGTCTTCCTTCTTCCTGAGTTGTATGTGGTTTGCAAATTGTATCTTGGGTATTCTAAGTTTCTGGCAAAATATCCACTTAGTCAGTGTATATCATGTGAGTTCTTTTGTGATTTAGTTCTTTTGGGTTACCTCAATCAGGATGACAGCTTTCCGGACCCATCCATTTGCCTAAGAATTTCATAAATTCATTGTTTTTAAAAGATGAGTAGTATTCCACTGTGTAAATGTACCACATTTTCTGTATCCATTCCTCTGTTGAGGAACATCTGGGTTCTTTCCAGCTTCTGGCTATTAAAAATAAGGCTGCAGCTCCGGTGCACTGCCAGGAAGAGGGCAACCTGGAGAAGCATCACAGCTTCTGGGAAAGATCCCGTTTCTGGTTCCAGTCATCTGGCACCTTTCCCACTCGAGGAGGGGTGTCCATCCAGGAGGAGTCTCAAGGCCTGAGCCTGAAGGAGAGCCATCTTTGCTCTGGTTCACTTAGGCTCCAGTCTGTGCTAGCAAGAGTGTAGTCCGCAGAAGCTACACAGCTTCTGGACAGACAGAAGGAACCTATCTTCTGGGACAGACCCTGTTTCAGGCTCCAGAAATTTGAGCACCTTCCTCACCAGAGGAAAGGTAGCGACCTGTGAGGGCTCTGTCTGCCAGAGCAGGTGAGAGAGTCATATTGTGTCCAGGGT
>NC_034593.1:6932792-6958264 GCF_900095145.1 Mus pahari | reverse complement strand
GCACTCCCCTCCTCGGGTGAGGAAAGGCGCTGGATGCCAGGCGGACACCCCTCCTCGGTCGGGGAGGCAAGGTGTTGGGTGCTGGATCAGCCTGCGGACCTCATATTTTCATCTACAAACAAAGTTTAATACGCCCTTTGAAATCTGATTCTAGGGGAGCCTTCTTGTAGCTCATAGTGTTCAAACCCTTCAGAATTCATGTGTCCCCAAAACCAAAGTTAAAGCTATAAAATGACTAAAACAAGTTCGACAGAGTTAAAATATACAGGGGGTACTACTCGTCACGCAGGAAAGAACAGATTTCTCTAGCATAAGCTCTTCATGTATTAGCCATCGTCAGTAAGTGAGGGAATCCCTGTTTTCTCAATTCTGATGCTGGTGAGCTCCTTGTCAATGACCTAAATACCCATGCTATTTCCTTGTTATTTCAAAGACCATGCGAACAATTAGCATCTCATTTTTAAGAGACAAGAGGTTATCCCTTGTATGCATCCTAAAACATCTTAACTCCTAAGTTTAAATGTCTTCTTGTTATTATATCTCAGGTTTTTCCTATTAAAATATCTGAGTCGTTTTAGGAAAAACAATCATTATTAGGGTTCATATTAACCAGGAAAATTCAGAGAAACATGTAAGAAAAAATGTTCCCCTTCTGTTTAACCTGTACTGATTCTAAAATTTTATCTTGAGATAATATACTGAAACCCTTAGTAATCAAACATTGCTGCGTAATGTAACATTTTACAACCCCAGGAGAGCCCTTCTATGAGCAAGGTTGTCATATTTACATATAGATGTCACATGATAGCCAGAACACCCAGGATCAGGGTGGCAATTCTTAAAAAGTTGCCTAAAAAATTGTCAGACGTTTTCATGAAGTTCATTATGCAACTATACTGCCTGGTTTTGTGTGTGAACACAAGCTAGAGTTATCACAGAGAGTTATCACATTTCCTCTCTTGAAGAAATGCCTCCATGAGATCCAGCTGTAAGGTATTTTCTCAGTTAGAGATCAAGTGGGGAGATCGAACTGTGGATGGTGCCATCCTTGAAATGGCAGTCCTGGATTCTATAAGAATGCAAGCTGAAATTCTTGGGCAAATGGATGTATCTGGAGGGTACCATCCTTAGTGAGGTAACCCAATCACAAAAGAAGTCACTAGATATGCACTCACTGATAAGNGGATATTAGCCCAGAAACTTAGAATACCCAAGATACATTTTGCAAAACACAAGAAAACCAAGAAGGAAGACCANTGTGTGGATACTTCATTCCTCCTTAGAATAAGGAACAAAATACCCATGAAAGGATATAGGTACAGAGACAAAGTTTGGAGCTAAGATGAAAGGAAGGACTATCCAGAAACTACCTGACCCGGGGATACATCCCATCATCAGCCACCAAACCCAGACAATATTGCACATGCCAGCAAGATTTTGCTGAAGGGACCCTGATATAGCAGTCTCTTGTGAGGCTATGCCAGTGCCTGGCAAACACAGAAGTGGATGCTCACAGTCAGCTATTGGATGGAACACAGGGTCCCCAATAGAGGAGCTAGAGAAAGTACCCAAGGAGCTGAAGGGGTCTGCCACCCTATAGGTGGAACAACAACATGAACTAATGAGTACCCCCAGAGCTNATGTCTCTAGCTGCATATGTAGCAGAAGATGGCCTAATCAGCCATCATTGGGAAGAGAGGCCTCTTGGTCTTGCAAACTCTATATGCCCCAGTACAGGGGAATGCCAGGGCCAAGAAGTGGGAGTGGGTGGGTAGGGTAGCAGGGGCGGGGGGAGGGTATAGGGAACTTTCGAGATAGCATTTGAAATGTAAATAAAGAAAATATCTAATAAAAAATGCAAGCTGAGCAAGTCAGGGGAAGCAAGCCTGTAAACAGCACCTCTCCGTGCCTCTGCATCAGCTCTTGCCTCTAAGTTCCTGCCCTGTGTGAGTTCTTGTCCTGACTTCCTTTGGTGATGAACAGCAAGGTGGAAGTGTAAGCTGAATAAACCTTTTCCTCCCCAACTTGCATCTTGGTCATGCTCAGGAATACACAACCTGACCAAGACAGCAACAAATTATAAAAAATATAACACATTTGGATACATAGTTAAGTCTTATGTTTCTTGTTGTTCTGATGTTTTTCCAGTTACTATAATGGCAATGAATTTGTTTAGTAAGACTACAATTTTTTGACATCTATTGATAGAAGCAACCTGGATGTTCACTGACCAACATCAGCAAAATCATATATGGCACTCATTCCTTCAAGACACAGCATTAGCTGATGATCTTTAACTGACTATTTGAGAACAAATGTGTATTTTGTCAACCATAGAGAATGATCTTCCTACTTGTAATTATTTATCATTCTTGATTTTTGCATTTGAAATTTGCAATTAAACTTTATTTTCCATTGGCTCTGATGGAAATTCTTCCAGGGAAAAGCATTACTTAAATTGGTAACATTCATGTAAATATAAATAAACTTAATGCTTTTAAGAAGTGCAGGAAAATATACTATTGTAAATTTCTAAAGATGTATAAAGAAGAGACCTTTCAAAGGTGAGACTACATGGAAGTTAAACTTTAGCTACTTCACAAGTTTGTAACTGAACTCAAAATCAAGAATTCAGCAAAGAAACTCAGAAAGTTTTTTTTTCCTCTGAATTTAATGTTTTATTTTTGTTTTTATTTGCAGTGAGAATAGAAAGGAGATATGTTTCAGATAGACTTCCCCACACTCTTCAGGTAGCTGAGAGATCAAAGAAACTTCAAAGCCAAGAGGAAAGAAATGAAGGGGCTGCTGAGAATATCACAGAACTGGATATTCTCAGACTGAATATCACAGACATTAGAACTGGAGGGAACACTTCAAGGACATACGTGGCACCTGAGGCCATCCTGTGCAGAGGCAAGATTAAGAATTCGCCACAATTCAAGATTCAATTTTCAGGTAAGCAAGAATGAAAAAGAAAAAAACCTGTGGCTTCCTATTCTACAATGTGATCAGTCATTTTCAGGAAGATGGCCAGTGCTCAAAAACAGAATCAAATCCAAGTAGGTATGAAAACAGAGTTCAGTCACCTAACCCAGAAAGTCCCCCAGCCTGCTGTTTCCTACAGCATTCAAAGAATGCCAAAAACATTCTTTGGAGACAGTTTAAATTATAAAACTATCACTTTCAGCTCTTTTCTTCAAAAAAAAAAAAAATCTAGATTTCTTTTTTTTAACCTGTTCCTCAGATGGGCAAGCAGCTCCACCCCATCTGAAGATTTGAAAAATGCCAGGGTCTACACTAGGTCTAGGCTGCGGAAGGGATGCCTTGGAACTAATGTATCTCAGCTTTTGGTAGAAGTTTGAGGCACACACATTTTGATGCAAATAAAGGACCAAAAGTCCTTAATCCCTTAAAATATATCTGAATGTCAGATATTTTTTTTCATGGTTTTAGTCTACCTTCTAATATTACTAGTACCCAAGACAGCCAATGCTAAAAGATATTTTCATATAAGATACTTTACAAATATATTAGATACTTTCAATTATAATATCATTTTAACTATATGTACCTAATATTGAATTCAACATATTAAACATGAGGAGGAATTTTGAATATGAGAAGCATCATAATTTAAATATATCATTACAATACATCCTCCCCATAACACAAATTAGGTAAAGGTAGAAGCAAGTAAAGAAAATGTCTTTGTACTAAAACTTCCAACTGAATTGTTTTATCTGTTATTGTTGTTGTTTGTTTGTTTGCTTGCTTGTATGCCATGGGTGAACTGAATTCCTATCCTCATAAGTCATTACGGATAGTAATGGAGCCATTTACAATGTGCTCTAATATCCACATTTGATCTGCTTATGTGTAAAAAAAATTAAAAGGTTTCATACCTTTTCTATTCGACTGCATCCTCAATACTGTTGAGTCTGGTGATATATCAAAAAGTTCTTTTGTTATACAGGATTGTATTAGCTACCTAGATGCCTTTGGTTTTTCAGATAAAGTTTAGTATTGTTCTTCCAAGGTCTTTAAAGAATTGTGTCAGGATTTTGATGGGGATTGGATTAAATGGGAACTCCCCTGTATCTATGAGGGTGACCATAGCTAAGACTCTTAGCAATGAGTGATATAAAACCTGAAATAACCACCTCATATAACCAGGCAAGACTTCCAATTCAGAGACGGGGACACCAACCAAGCCACCAAACCTTCAGCCCCAAATTTGCCATACTTTCTAGATGTGCAGGAATAAAGATAGAGCAGAATTTGAAGGAATGGCCCAACTTGAGACCCATGTAAATGAGAGAGAGCCCACCCTTGAAAGTATTTATACTTTCTGCTATACTTGCAGACAAGAGCCTAGCATAACTGTCATCTGAGACTTCACCCAGGAAGTGACACAAACAGATGCAGAGACCCATGGACAAACATTAGGCAGAACTAGGGGAATCCTGTGGAAGAGAAGTGGGGGAAGAATTGAAGGATCCAGAAGGGTCAAGGACACCATAAGAAAGCCTAAAGAATCTAAGCTGGTTACATTGGAGCTCATAGAGACTGAATCACCAACCAGAAAGGATGCTTGGGCTAGACCTATGCCCTCTGTACATACCAAATGTGCAGCTTGGATGCTTGGGCTAGACCTATGCCCTCTGTACATACCAAATGTGCAACTTGGTCTTCATGTAGGACCCTCCAAAAGCAGGAGCAAGGGCTGTCATTGACTCTGTCTGCCTTTGGATCCCTTTCCCCTGACTGGGTTTCCTTTTCTCGGCTCAGTAATAGAAGATGCACCCAGTCATACAGCAAGTTGATATGCCAAGGTTAACTGATATCCACGGGAGGGCTCTCCTTTTCTGAGAAGAGAGGAAGAAAAAATGGGGAAGGAGAGGAAAGAGGGAAGGGCTAGAAGGGAGAAGAGAGGGGAAGCTGTGGTTAGGATGTAAATAAGTTAATTAATTAACAAAAGAAAGTTCACTATCTTTTTTTAAATTTTTTTTTATTATTATTTTCTTTATTTACATTTCAAATGCTATCCCGAAAGTTCCCTTTACCCACCCCCTGCCCCTTGTTCCCCTACCCACCCACTCCCACTACTTGGCCCAAGCCTTCCCTTGTGCTGGGTCATATAAAGTTTGCAAGACCAAGGGGCCTCTCTTCCCAGTGNTGGCCGATTAGTCCATCTTCTGCTACATATGCAGCTAGATACACAAGCTCAGGGGGTACTGGTTAGTTCATATTGTTGTTCCACCTACAGGGTTGCAGCCCCCTTCGGCTCCTTGGGTACAGAAAGTTCACTATCTTTAAAACATTAAAAATCCCTAAGTTCAGTTTATCTAAAATATGCAAATTCTTACTAAAATATCAAAAGTCTTTCTAAAATTCCCAAATCTATAGAATTACATATTTCTCTAAAATCCCCAAGTCTCTTAACTGTGGACTCCTGAAAATATAAAGAATAAGTTAATACTTCTTATTTTAAACAGGAAAGACTAGGGCACAGTCATAATCAACTAAGAAAGCGTATCCAACTGTGGACATAATTCAGTGATTCACATCTGGGAACCACTCATAATCTTCTGGGCTCCAAAGGGCTTGGGCTAGTTCTCCAGCTCTGCCAATCACAAAACACACAGTTCATCTTATAAGTTTAAAAGCTCCACTCCACAGCAGTTACTGTTCTTGGCAATTGTTCCATGGTACTGACATCTCCCAAATCCTCAGATCTCCACTGCAACTTGGCTTCACCTTTACAGTAGCCTCTCCTGGGTTCTCTTCTGGGACTCTGCCCTGGCACATGATACTAGGTCAATCAACCCTGAGACTTCTACTACAACTGAGTCTGCACCTTCACTAATGCCCTCTCCTGGACTCTCTTTAAGGAATCTATGCTTGTCAAATTGTGCCAAGCCTCAACTGAGCTTCATGAACCTTCAAACCTTCAAAACGAGTGTCAGTTGGGTGACTTTTACACACTACCGAGTTCATCTGCTGAGTAAAGTATTTGCTTGGCCCTCTCTGGAGTACAGCTTCTCTGTAATGACCCTGATAAACCCTTCGTGGAAGATTTTACATCAGCGATGCTGGTTGCTTCTTATTCTTCAGCCCTAGCCAATCAGTATCCCAGCAAATTAAAGGTTTTATTTCAGTAGTTTTGGGTTTTTGCTAGTCATGGTCAATTTTTTAGTTCCAGTTGACCAGAAACAGATTTTTTTTAAAAAAATTCAAAATGCTGGACATTCAACTTCTTTCTGAAACTTCCCATGCCAGGCTTCCATCATCTGCTCTGCTTTCAGGTGCTCACCCCAGTTCCCACACTAGCTAACAAGATCTAACATTATCCAAATTGCTCAACAAATCTTATTGAAGTAAATCATCACTTTGTCATAATGGATAGAAAATTTAAGGTTATGAAACATTATAGAAAAGGATAGTATGGATTATTAATTAGGTTCCTATTAAAAGAGGCTTGGAGACAAATTTATGTGAATGCACTTAATTGAACATGATGCCTATTATGTGCTGTGATTTTTTATTTTCAATATTTTATTTTATTTTTCAATATCTTCTCATCAATTATGTTAGTAATGATGTCAGCACAAAATCTCAAAGGAAACCATCTAAAGTCATTCCATTCTTCCCATTTCAATAATCTCAGCAGTGTGGCAAAGGGACCTCCAGTCCCTTTACCTAGTCAGTTGCTTGTGCGCATACCAAATGTTGGTTGCAGGTACTTTACTAACTCACAGATTCATAAAGTGAAAATATGTGGGCCACCATCTCTACTAAAGAGTCATTGTTTCAATCAGGACTTTTCAGTCAATCTATAAATCAACACTAATTGAATCAATAAGACATAATTTTCCTGTACTGATAATTGATTTCTTTGGATTTGCTTTCTTACACACCTTAACATGCAATTTTTGGGATCAATTTAGTGACATAAAGAATGATGCAATGTTTATGCTTTAAAGAACAAAAGAGAAGCTGAGTGTTCTGTTTTTGTTTTTTCTTAAATTTCTGAACATATAGTACTGGTTTACATCGACTATTTTTAGACCTGCTTTATACTTAATTGTTGTGCAAAATATCTGAAAAATAAGAGAAATATAAATAGCAGTAATTATTGTTTCTCATGCTTCAAGTCTATAATCTACAATGTTTCAAAATAAAACTTAGACATATGAAACCATTGCATTTCAATATATCCAGTGGGAACTCACTGAAGTTACCCTCTGTACAAAATTAAACAATTACAATTGGCAGCAAAATGCCCAGCTGTATATCAGATGCTAAATCTATGTATGACACATGTATGTCAGCTTTTCTTATGCTTTTATTGAAAAAATACATAAACTATTTTCTACAAAATAAACAAAAAGTTTGCCTTTGTTTTAAAATAGTTGTATTATTCATATATCCTAAACTGTGTTGGCTATCTAACAGTACATTGTGGCTGAGATATGTGTCTCATATGTTTGGGCCATAAATGATCCTTTTGTTCACTCAAATTTACATGGTGGTACTTAACCTATTTCATTAGGTCTGTGAATATGAAGTGATCAATGGATTTCATAGTATTGATTCATTTTCACATTTATGAACAAGCCCAAGTGGTCATGATAAATTATGTCTTTTCAATTTATCTGGATAACATTTGCTGATAATTAGTATTTTTCATCCATGTTCATAACTTAGATTTATATAATCATTTTCAGTTTTGTTAGATTTTTAAAGCTTTTCTTTTTCCTTCATTTTCTAAAACCATTGAAATACCCTGGCAACTACTCCTTGAAGATTTTTTACAGTTTATAAAATAACTGAATTTTTCTTTTTCTTATCCAGCTTCCATAAGCTTCCTGTAATGACAATTTTACTTTGATAACTGCATTGTGATTCATTAATTTAAAAAAAAACTGATAAAATTGCCTGCCTCTAGAGGCCTTGCAGATGTGGCTGCCTTGCAGATGTGGCTGCCATGTGTGACAGTAGGTTGCAGAGAGGAGAGAAGCTACATCTATGGTCAATATTCTGACCTATTTATTACATCTGAATGATGATTAGCCTAACATTCCCTGAAAAAAAAAGTCAGCTTGATACTAAAAGAATCTAGCGTCAGGGTTCCAAACAGAGAACTGGCCTGAGATTGACCACGGGTCAGGTGCTAAGCAGGCCTATACTGGCTCCCAGAAAAAGAAGCAAGCTGGAGACTAGATCTCTCTCATCTGGGACCAGTCTAGTGCTGGGCACCTGGGGGGCAGACCATGCTCAAAATGACCACTTCCTGGCAGAATATGAAAGAGAGGCAGTTTTAAAGAAGGAAGAAGACAGAGACCCAGGAAATGTGATGGGCTAGAGACAAAAAAAGAAAAAAAAATGAGTTAACTCCAAGAGCTCTGAGGAAACCACCATCCCAACACCATGTTTTTAAGTTTCCAAACCATCTCGAATTTTGAACTTTCAAACAATCTCATATCAAATTTTGCTACTGAAGTAACTGAAAAGTTTTCAGACTGAGGAATGAACTTTGGACTCAGAAAAAACTGGCCATGCCAAAATCCTCACATGTAACCCTCATATGTACTTGTGCTTCACACCACACACACACACACACACACACACACACACAGTATAGAATATGCGCCCTACACAGGCACTGTTGTTAACTAACGTTTCAGCTCCTCACCACTCGAGTGATACATTAATAACTGTACTGTGGGGGTCACTGTAAAGTGATACATTAATAACTTTACTATGGGGGTCACTGTGAAGTGATACATTAATAACTGTACTATGGGGGTCACTGTGAAGAAGACCACATGATCCATGAAGTCTTGGTGAATGGTTGCTGTAAACAATAATTATTTAAAAAATACAAAAAAGTGAATTTTCCACATACTTATCTAATCATCATGATTATATTTATACATCTTTCTAGTTCTCTTTCACTGGATTTGTCTAATTTCCTTTTAATTTTCCTGTAGACTAATTTGTTGTCATTCTTATTCACCATTAAATGAAGAGTTGTTTTCCCATGATTTGTAGTGATTGTAAGTTCTCTGAATTAAAAACACCTTTGCAAAACTTTGCTTTGTTTTACATGTAATAAATTAATAGTTTTTTGAGTGATCTTACAGTTACTGGTGAAGTTTACATGCTTAAAGAAATTTTCAACTATTTAGTAATCCACTTAGAAAATTGACTAGTATTATAACTTGTCTTTCTGTGTTTATAAAATATGCACGAGATATTTTTGAACATTTTTGGCAAAACAACTTTTTTTGTTTTGCCAGTATTTCAACTTGTAATGGATTACTTATAATTCTTAAAAAAGAAACTGAAGGGGGCTGCAACCCTATAGGTGGAACAACAATATGAACTAACCAGTACCCCCAGAGCTTGTGTCTCTGGCTGCATATGTAGCAGAAGATGGCCTAGTCAGCCATCATTGGGAAGAGAGACCCTTGGTCTTGCGAAGATTATATTCCCCAGTACAGGGGAACACCAGGGCCAAGAAGTGGGAGTGGGTGGGTTGGGGAGCAGGGCGGGGGGGCGTATAGGGGGCTTTCGGGATAGCATTTGAAATGTAAATGAAGAAAATATCTAATAAAAAATACAAAAAGACAATAATGATAAAACAATATATTTCCTTTGTCTATCACTTATGAATGGAAGCAACTGAATTTCTTGAAATATATCATATTTAGGTTACCTATCAAAGGCTTTGCATGAAATTTGAGCATCAGTCCTCTGAGTTTTATTCTACTCCATGTGATGATGTTGACACTTTTCGAGGTGATGTTGAAACAGCCATGTCAGGGCTGCTGAGCAGATATAATGTAAATGCAATGTAAATGTATCAGATTCTTAAAATTTGTACAAACATTGTATGGGCAACTAAAGTATCATTTTTGAAATATAGTATATTGGCTGTTGTATTTTATTCTTTGAGAATGTCATACATGCATACAATTCATATGTGTATGTGATTAAGTATGATAATATCCACTATCTTACAACTCTCTCAGAATCCACACAACGTATTGCTCTTCTCTTTGAAGCTTTTACTACATTTTAATTTTTAGATTTATGTATTCTGTTTTATGTGTGAGTATTTTGCCTGTATTTAGGTTTGCTTACCACATGACTGCAGGAAAAGGGCATAAAAGGACAGCAGATCCCCTGGAACTGGAGTTATAGATGGTTGTGAACTGCCACATGGATGCTGGGAATTGAACCCAGGTCCTCTGCAAGAGCATCAAGAGCTCTTAACCTTTGAGCCATCTCTCCAGACTCAAGCCTTTTATTTTTAATGACATGTGTATGTCTTCTAGTGTTTCAGTCTTCAATGTAAGTGCAGAGTCCAAACAAAGGTGTTCCAATGCTTTGACCTGGAGTTACAAGCAGTTATGACCCACCAAGTTCATTCCTGAGTACAAAACATAGGTCTCCTAGAAGACATGCTCTTAGCTCCCAGATCATCCATCCCCTGCCACTCCAGCTTCTCTTCCTCTTTCTTTTAAATAAACCAACCTACTGTCAATCTGTGCTTCCCCTACAGGCATGGCTATAGGGCCATCCACTGGAGCACACCTCCATTCTAAATTTGTATTCTGTTTTTGCTTCCCATGAAGTAGTAACAATCAACATGATTATAATACATCAGACTTGTCCTTGAAACACTTTTCCTCTTAAAAGGAATATTTTTGTCTTTTATCTCATCTTAGATCAAAATACACACAAAAGACAAAGTTTTTACCTCATACACAAACATATAAATTATGTTACACTTAAACTGGTCCATACATTTTGGGGGACAATCCAGGATTAGGAATAAGTTTGTCTTTTTGCTATTTAAAAAATGCTAGCCAGATAAATAGAATCATACATGTTGTGTGTATGTGTGAGTGTATGCATATATAGAAAATGTATGTATATATGTATATGTACATATGAATATATGGATATACATAATATCTATTGTTCTTTTTGTTCTTATTCCAATATTAAAAGAACATTTTATTTTTTGAGGGAAATGTATTCTTAGTTTAAGTTGTGATTTTAACAGGAAATTGTTTGTATTCTAAAGTGTTATACAGCTATAAAATAAAGCATTATTTGATTTCTGCCTCATTAAGATGACTGGTCTTGTTTATATCTGGTCCAGCTAGAGCAGAACCACAAAGAACACAGGACTTAGTCACAAGTAACCATGGAAACCAAACCATATGTGTTTGCACAGAATGAAGGAGCTTAGTATCAGGATGGAATTTCGTTTAAATTAAATTTTATGGTTGTTTTTATCAGTTCATGTTCTCTAAAGAATTTTAAAACATTCCTTGTGCCAATAGGTTACCTGTAAGATTCAGTAATAATGTTTTCCATCAGAAAAATGATGAAATTTTATGTACTTGTTTTCAATATTTTACAAGTAACAAATAGGGAAGATGAAAATACTGTTTGTTAAGGTACATAGAAAAGGTTCTTTACTTGTTATTAACCTGAAGAAGGTGATCCTGAAGAAGAGATAGCCAGCATCCTGCAATGAGGCAACCTCTACTGTCAGACAAAATCATTATTTATGTTCAGCTCCTTTAAGAAGGAGAGTGGTGCGCACCACAGAGGAGATAGTTTAGTATGTAATTTAGACACAAATATTCCCTTGCTATTTATATACACTATAAATACTGCAATAGTGTGTCTATAAGGTTAAATCAAATATATCCCATCATTGTGAACAAAAATCATTTAGGTAACCAAGGTGTGTCCTCCAGACATGTTCTTAGAAGGATGTTAAAAGTCAAGGCTGAGGATTGTGGGTAGTGCAGAGCACCATTGCGCACTTCTAGATCCCCAAACATCACTAGAGCTACACAATTTACTTTTCTGAAAGTCTAAGAAAGAAGGTGAGCTGTTTCTCTTCAACATTTTTTCTCTGAAGAACACTGACATTTGGGGGGGGCAACAGAATAAGCTTTGATAAAACCATTTCTCTGCCTGAAAATATCCTTATTAAAGATTTGAGGGAGATACTTGACAATAGGGCCATATTAAGGGCTAGTCTTTGTGAGGTCCCTGTGAGACTCTGGTGCACAGAGACCAACTGCTGCAGGGGTCATTGACTTGCATTTTTTTCCAAACATTTTCTTTGATGTTTCCCAGACAGATTTGGCAAATCCATGAAAGTAAGCCATGCCTCGCTGACACACCTGACCGCTTGGTTGGAGTTCTATGACAGATAATCAAAACGTGGCTACTAGAAGATTCTTGTCAATGGACACTAATGGAGAGTTGTCTAACAAGATGTTTGGATTGCTCTTTCAGATTCTATGTGGAAAGGATAAAGAACAATACAATTCTTGTCCTTGAAGATCCTAATGTGTTCCTTAAACTCTTAACCAAATTAAGCAATACTGTTCAAATAAGGAGGAGAAAACAGGAAGTAAAAACCCAAAAAGGGAGTAGAGAAAGATAAGTGTTATGGTGTTGCTGTAAATCTCCTCCCAAATATGCACTAACAATGGAAACACAACACAATATGATTATATACTCTGGGCCTGGATTGGGCAGATCTACTGCTGTACTACCATCTTCCACAGCTTATGAGACCCCTTAGAATTTGCAGTCAGAATGGCTAAGATCAAAAATTCATGTGAAAGCACATGCTGGCGAGGATATGGAGAAAGAGGAACACTCCTCCATTGCTGGTGGGATTGCAAGCTTGTACAACAACTCTGGAAATCAGTCTGGTGGTTCCTCAGAAAACTGGACATACTACTACTGGAAGATCCAGCAATACCTCTCCTGGGCATATACCCAGAAGATCTTCCAACTGGTAATAAGGACACATGCTCCACTATGTTCATAGCAACCTTATTTATAATAGTCAGAAGCTGGAAAGAACCCAGATGTCCCTCAACAGAGGAATGGATACAGAAAATGTGATACATTTACACAAAGGAGTACTACTCAGCTATTAAAAACAATACATTTATGAAATTCTTAGGCAAATGGATGTATCTGGAGGATATCATCCTAAGTGAGGTACCCAATCTCAAAAGAACAAACATGGTATGCACTCACTGATAAGTGCATATTAGCCCAGAAACTTAGAATACCCAAGGGACAATTTGCAAAACACAAGAAAACCAAGAAGGAAGACCAAAGTGTGGATTCTTCATTCCTCCTTAGAACAGGGAACAAAATACCCATGAAAGGAGTTAGAGAGACAAAATTTGGAGCTAAGATGAAAGGATGGACCATCCAGAGTCTGCCCCACCCGGGGGTCCATCCCATAATTAGCGACCAAACACAGACACTATTGCATACACCAGCAAGATTTTGCTGAAAGGATCCTGATATAGCTGTCTCCTGTGAGGCTATGCCAGTGCCTGGCAAATACAGAAGTGGATGCTCACAGTCATCTATAGGATGGAACACAGGGCCCCCGATGGAGGACCTAGAGAAAGTACCCAAGGAGCTGAAGGGTTCTGCAACCCTATAGGTGGAACAACAATATGAACTAATCAGTACCCCCAGAGCTCGTGTCTCTAGCTGCATATGTAGCAGAAGATGGCCTAGTCAGCCATCACTGGGAAGAGAGGCCCCTTGGTCTTGTAAACTTTATATACCCTATACAGGGGAGCGCCAGGGCCAAGAAGTGGGAGTGAGTGAGTAGGGGTGCAGGGCAGGGGGAGGGTATAGGGGACTTTTGGGATAGTGTTTGAAATGTAAATGAAGAAAATATCTAATAAAATAATTAAAAAATAAAAGAATTTGCAGTTTCTCCAGGCCATGTGCTTCTGCTCTGCTTTTCTTCCTCCTCCCCCTCCTCCTCCTCTGTGTCCTCTCCCTCTTCCATTTTCTCATTCTTCTCTCTCCACCTTCCCTTTTATCTGTCCAATCATCAGCTCTCCTTTATTTTACAAATTAAGGTGGGAAGCAGGTTTATAGGGAATCATTCCCTTGTTCTCAACCACTGACAGGAGAATGGAATTAACATCAAACATAATTAGTCCCAGGGCTATCCACAACATTATGGTTTTAAGCAGAAATGTCATTGTATGTTCATTTTTGAACCTTTGTCTATAACTTGTGGCTTTAAATTGAGGGATATGGAGCCTTCACTAGATAGAGCCTAGCTGGATGAGGAACAGATCATTGGAGCTCTTCCCACCCTGGTCCCAACTTCATCTCAAGATTCCACTGCCCTGTGTTCCCCACCTTGACAAATCCCTCAGATGTCAAGAGCTACCAAAGAATTCTTCCTCTTGTTTCATTTCCGAGTGATTCTGAATAAAGAATATGTGAATCCAGGTTAAGAAAACTAGAGTTTACTTGAATGGATAGAAACTGAAATAATTTTTTACTGACAAGTAAGATTCCAAATCCCAAGCATTATATTCTCTTAATGCTCTATTATACACTTTAAAGTGTGGTTATGAAACAATAATACATTGCCATGACATGGAAATTCAAAATCTGCATCTGCTAGTGTTTTACAAAGGACTTCAGAAACTTGGGATTCCAGTGAACCAGAAACAGATGTTAAGACAATTATTTTCTTGTTATATTGGATGTTTATGCAATGCTTGCCTAACAATGGAATACTTTAATATTTTGTGCCCAGGATTGTTTTCCAAAGTAAGACCATGAGAAAAGGGATGTGAACATGCTGAAGAAGTGTAATTAGGGATTGGAGTGCTTTGCTGATGCTATTTTTATGAATCCTAAACTCCAAGGCTGGTTTTATTTCAAATGTTCTGCCTTTTATTGTTATATCTCACAGTACAGTGCTATTAATTTAAACATTCTTTGCCACCTTATACTACTTGGAATAAACCAAGAAACCCAAACTAGACTTCATTGTCTTGGTGAAAATAACATCCTAGCACTAAATTTCAATTCTTACAAGCTTCAGAATATGTTGCCAATTCCCATTTTACCTAATTCATTAAAAGACATCACTTCTAAAAATATACATGTTCTTTCTAAAGTATTCTTCACTATATAATAAATTAAAAACCAATGATTCACTTGTCCATTAAGTTTGGTCATTATTTTTCCTCTTTATTACCGAGTTATGTATTTCATTTGTCTGAATTAAGTTGCTGTGATGAAGTTTATCAGCTACAGAACTGACCAGATGTGGGCACTGGGTAATAACAATTCAGTACTAAAGTACTGAAACATTTTCACATTGGGGATATAGATCAAATTCCCAGATACACATGGATTTATATGTTATTTACAGATTATACTGCAAGCTCTGCACATTGTTCTAATGGATTTGACATGGTTTGTCTCTGGTGTTTTTGTAAATCTTTGTTTCTTTTATCTTCCCCCTTTCTTTATACAAAGTAGTAGTTTGTAAGGGTTCTAAGGATTTCTTGCTAGAGAGAACATTTTGCAGTCTGTTATAGCATGGTTGTTCTTCCTCATATCTAGCAAACTCCTCAATGCTAGTAGAATTAGGGAGAACTTCAAATTTCCAGGTATAACAGATCTAAACCTTGATCCCATCTTTCCTGTGCTTCTCCTAACTTGCTACTAAATGTTGCAAAAGTATCACAAATACCACCAGGCTACCTATTAGACTTTTGTATTTTAAGTCAGGTATGATTTCAAATAGTTGTATGCATATTTATATTAAAACAGAAAATAAATTAAATTATTAAATACCTACTAAAAATTCAACTCAAATATTGTAAGTAAGTCCTGCAACAAATCCAGAAGGTTTTATAAAATCCTTTGAAGGTCTAAAATAAATGTGAATTTGCTCTGCTGCTTTGAGTTTCCTTCAGTTGGGAAAGCTTCAAATGCTTGTCATCTGGAGATAACTTCATTCTGAAATGCCTCTATTCAGAACGCTGCTTGGTCTTCATTAATAAGCTGCCCTTGAAGCTTAAATTAATACAAATTCATTTGTCTATTATATGTTGATTTATAAATAATTTTAAATTTGGAGCTCAAATTTAATAACCATTAATTATCTAAGATTATGTTAATTTCTAAATGAGAATATCTGATGAAGACAAAAACGCTTCTCAAATATAATCAAATGACATTCAAGAATTTTGTTTGAGTTATAAAATCTTTTTAGATAAAAACACTAACTCTACTCTGAGCCATCATACAACTTCTTTCTAAAAATGCCCAAAATGCATAAACTAGTCTTCTCAGGGAATTGAGAAAATTCTACAATGTAAGCCAAATCCTTGGGCAGTAAACATTAAAATGACCCACAAAATGTTCCAGTCATGTTATAGAAGGACCTAAGGCAAAATCCTTGACATGTCACCAAACAGTGCTTGGACAAGGACCTATGTCAAGTTCTCTTACTTATGGTAGCTCAACTTAATAATTATTTTTATATTATGATAATGTGGAATAGATGCTTATTCAGCAGAAACTGCATTTCTAACTTTGAAGTTCTGTCTCTCCCTGGGCTAGTGACAGTAACTATTCTAGAAACATTTATATGAAGCCACACCCTCTATCACTCAGGGTAAATGGCAAGCATCACATGGCCTGCGGCCAGATTCTTATGTGCAACTGATACATGGGTGAGTCGGACAGATTTCATGAGGTGAGTGTGTTGTGCTGAGAACGTACTCTTGTGTACGCAGGAGCTTACACACACACATCATGCTGATGGAGAAAGAAAGACAAGAGTTGTGAGGAGCTCAGGCATCTGAGGTTTGGCCACTCTCTTGAGTTTAGAGTTAAAATTTTTCTTGAGGTAAAAGCTGTGAATATGGGACTCCGTCCTTTCTCCTTTTGTTTTTCTGTCTTGGATCTAACCAACTGCGGCTGACTTGACCAAATCAAGCACTGAATTCCTAACTCCTTGCCTAAATAAAAGGTGTTGAAATGTCCCTGTGACTTTAATCCCTCTCACTCACTTCCCTCTGTCCATGTCACCCCACGTCATTTGCCCCCACAAATTAGCAAATGACCATGAAGGTGAGAGTAAAATGCTGAAGAGCCACGGTTTCCGAGGCTGCTAGTATTTGCATTTGTTGCTGTTCATTTTTATTCTTTGGGAATCTGGTCTCTCATTGCTTTTAGTTTTCAATTAGTATAATATTGTCAACAATGAAGTTTAATTTCTAATTATATCAATAAAAATAAGACAAGGAACTTCCTTGAAATGTCATATATTTTTCAAACATTTTCTTTTCATTTTTCATTCTCAGAGATTCAAAACATACCTTAAGATTTTAGCAGACAAAAATAATTTTGAAACACTATTTTCTTTTTGTGTTTATAATGTTTTGCCTACATGTATACTGTGAAACACATGTGTGAAGTACCAATGGAGGGAGGCTAAGAGAGTGTCAGAGCCTCTGGAATATGAGTTACAGAGGGCTATAAGCTGTCATGTAGATACTGGAAACTGAATCCGGGTGTTCTGGAAGAGCAGCCAATGTTCTTAACTGCTGAGCCATTTCACCAGCCCCACAAGCAAAGTTCTTTGAATCTCAGTGGGAGGAGGAACTGCTTCCTTAGATATTTCCATTCTGTTTAAGGAAGAATACATTTAATATTGCTAGATTAAGAGACACCAACAAACATATAATTAAAAGGGAAAAGGATGATTTATCCACAGACTTAGTGGTCTACTGTTAGTTAATTATTACAAACTTCCAGGCTGCTTTTCTTCCATACTGTTTCTTTTGATAGTAGTGGTAGCTGGTCAAGTCTAATTTACATGTTAAATGCAGTTAACACTTGAGTTTCATTTGCAGGCTGTTTGAGGCTCATTGTGCTTTGTATCTGTTCCCTATGTGCCACTGTCCCCAAATCTCTTACCTCCCTATGGCTAAGAGCTCCTTTTCTGAGCATAACGACCTTGAGATAATTGCTTTGTTTCCCAGAGGCTCTATTTGGTGTAGAGAAATAGGTGGGAACCTGCATAACTGAAGCCTTCCCAGTGATTGCTTTGAACCCTTGTGGAGGTCTTTCCCGGCTTCACATAACCCCACTTTCTCCTTTATCATCTATTAAGTCACAGGGGAATTAATTGGGCAAAACATATTAGGGCAGGAAAAAAATGATATATTTTTAATGTTTGTCTGTATTTTCTGAAAATTAGTTCTCTTTGGACTTTATTGTGTGTTATCCATGCATTAATAGTAAGGGCATATGTTTATAAGAAAGGAGCATCATATTGATCTCCCATTCTCATTCTCTAAGATATTTTGCAGTGTGTGTGTGTGTGTGTGTGTGTGTGTGTGTGTGTGTGTGTGTGTGGTTTTTTTTCCCATATGGTTTAATTTGTTATTGTTAGCAATTCTCCTAAGCTCCACCCAACAGTTACCTAGCAACAGTCAGGTACTATCCTGGCTCCCCACACAAGAAGGGCTGTTTCTCTCTCTCTCTCTCTCTCTCTCTCTCTCTCTCTCTCTCTCTCTCTCTCTCTTACATCTTCCTTGCCAACTCTTCCTCTCTGCTTCTCTCCTCTTTCTATACTTGCCTGTCCCCGTTTCTCTGCCTCTACCCCTTTCGAGGTCCTTCCTCTGCTCCCATGATCCTTTCCTCCAATAAACGCTGATTCCACAGGAGAAACACATTGGCAGGGCCCGCTGAGGTGCTCACCACACTGCCATTTTATAAAACACAACAGTTATCATATTTTAATTTTTCTTCCATTAAAAATAGTTTTCTTTTTCATACAGTATATCCTGATTACAATTTCCCTCACTCAACTCCTCCCAGTTCTTCCTCATGTCTTTTCTCACTTGGATTCACAGCAATAGAAATAGAAACCCTAACTAAGAAAGTCACCATTTTATTTCAAAAATACTGGTCTAGACTCCTTGTTCCTTCCTTTTCGACACTCATAAAACTTTCTTGATGTTCTTCCTATGTTTCTAGATGGCCACACAATTTTTAGTATCTTCCAGCCTCCTCTTCCTTTGTCTTGGCCGTTTGCTAGCTGAGCATTCAGGCAAGGATGCGATTAAAGTGAAAGCCCTTGAAACAGGCTCCTGCTTAATAAGATAACAGATGCAGTGTGTGTGTGTGTGTGTGTGTGTGTGTGTGTGTGTGTGTGTGTCCCCTTCCTCCAGAGGCTTAACTAAAATATCTGTCAATGATTAAATGATAAGAGCAGTAAGAGCAAAAAGGGAATTCTGAGAAATCACAGCATATGATAGATTTGGGCACTTGTGGGATTCCTAAACTTTCCTTAGGATGAAGTGTGTGGTCAACACACACTCNGGTAACTAGGATCTGAGAAGGCCTGAGTTAACATGNGTGGGAGTCTTAGCTGCAGCAAGGAATCTCCCTGCAGATTCCAAGAAAGCAAANCAAGCTCTCATATCAAATTTGAATGGTTGACCAACCATCACCTTGTTTGGAACAAGCCTCTATATGAAAGAGAGGCTTAAATACACACACACACACACACACACACACACACACACGTATGCACGTGTGCCAAAACAAAACAAAACCCAAACAACTCTGGAATTATTTAGTAGAAACTTAGGAGCAAAAAAATACCTTTCAACTTTCTAAGTGGAATCCTCAAAAAGATTTGAGAANACAATTCAACAGTGCGATAAAAATAAGACAACATAAAAGGGCAATGACCAGAGTAGAAAGTAAACTTTCAGAAATCAAATAACATGATCAGCAAGCCAAAAGCTCAGCAGAAAAGGGAACAGATAAAGCTGAAACAGAAAATAGCAGGCAAAGGCTAGTGATTGGTTCATATTGTTGTTCCTCCTATAGGGCTGCAAACCCCCTCAGCTCCTTGGGTATTTTCTCTAGCTCCTCCACTGAGGACCCTGTGCTCAGTCCAATGGTTGGATGAGAACATCTACCTCTGTATTTATCAGGCACTGGCAGAGCCTCTCAGGAGACAGCTACATCAGGCTCCTGTCAGCAAGCACTTGATGGTATCCACAATAGTGTCTGGTTTTCGTGATTGTATGTGGGATGAATCTCGAGGTGAGGCAGTCACTGGATGGCCTTTCCTTCAGTCTCTGCTCCACACTTTGTGTCTGTATCGCCTTCCAGGGGTATTTTGTTCCCCCTTCTAAGAAGGACCAAAGAAACCACATTTTGATCTTCCTTCTTCTTAAGTTTCATGTGGTCTGTGAATTGTATCTTGAGTATTCTGAACTTCTGGCTAATATCCACCTATCAGTGAGTGCATACCATGTATGTTCTTTTGTTATTGGGTTACTTCACTCAGGATGGTACTTTCTAATTCCATACATTTGCCTAAGAATTCATTTTCATGAATTCATTGTTTTTTAGTAGCTAAGTAGTACTCCATTGTGGAAATGTATCATATTTTCTGTATCCATTAATCTGTTGAGGGACATCTGGGTACTTTCCAGCTTCTAACCATTATAAATAAGGCTGCTATGAACATAGTGGAGCATGTGTCCTTATTACATGTTGGAGTATCTTCCTTTGAAGGGCTGGATTTGTGAAAAGATATTGTGTAATTTTTTTTGTCATGGAATATCTTTGTCTCTCCATCTATGGTAATTGAGAGTTTTGCTGTGTATAGTAGCCTGGGCTGGCATTTGTGTTCTCTTAGGGCCTGTATGACATCTGCCCAGGATCTTTTGTATTCTATAATCTCTGGCAAGAAGCCTGGTGTAATTCTGACAGGTCTGCCTTTAAACATTACTTGTTATTTTTTCCTTCCTGTTGTTAATATTCTTTCTTTGTTTTGTGCATTTGGTGTTTTGATTATTATGTGACTGGAGGAATTTCTCTTCTGGTCCAATCTATTTGGAGTTCTGTAGGATTCTTGCATGTTCATGGACAACTCTTTCTTTAGGTTAGGAAAGTTTTCTCCTATAATTTTGTTGAAGATATTTACTGGCCCTTAAAATTGGTAACCTTCACTTTCTTCTCTACCTATTATCCTTAGGTTTGGTCTTCTCATTGTGTCCTGGATTTCCTGAATATTTTGGGTTATGACCTTTATGCATTGTGCATTTTCTTTGACTGTTGTGTTAATGTTTTGTATGATGTCTTCTGCACCTGAGATTCTCTCTTCTATCTCTTGTATTCTGTTGGTGATGCTTGCATCTATGAATCCTGACCTCATTCCTACGTTTTCTATCTGTAGGGTTGTCTCCCTTTGTGATTTGTGGTTTCTACTTTCATTTTTAGATCCTGGTTAGTTTTGTTCAATTCCTTCACCTATTTTGTTGTGTTTTCCTATAATTCTTTAAGGAGATTTTGTTTCCTCTTTAAGGTCTTCTAGCTATTTACCTGTGTTTTCCTGTATTTCTTTAAGGGGGCTATTTATGTGCTTCTTATAGTCCTCTATCTGCATTATGAGATGTGACTTTAGATACGAATCTTGCTTTACCAGTGTTTTGGGGTGTCTAAGACTTGCTGTGGTGGGAGAACTGGGTTCTGATGATTCCAAGTAGCCTTGGTTTCTGTTCGTAAGGTTCTTTCGCCACCTGGTTATCTCTGGTGTTAGTTGGTCTTGCTGTCCCTTCTGTGGGTCTGTAAGCCTGTGTTAGCACTCCTGGGAGACCTCCTTTCTCCTGACAGGACCTGTGTACAGGGTGCTGTAGAACAGCCTTAGCTCCCAGTGCAGATGGCAACCAGAAGGCTCCTGTCCAGCTACTCCACTGTTCCTGTGTCCTGTGTGTTCCTGGCCAGTCCAGTTTGGGACAGTTTTTGGAGAGAAAGTGGCTTTCTTGCCTCTGAGTCCAGGGGTAAGAGCATTCCTTGAAAACCAGCTCTTTCCTGGAGAGACCTGTGTACCAAGTTTCTTTTTTAAAAACCACACAAGTCTTTCACTTGCTTGACTATAGTTACCCAAAGATATTTTATATTATTTGCGTAAATGGTAAAAGGATTGTTTCTTTGTCTTTTTCTTAGAACTTTTGTCATATGTACATAGAAAGTCTACTGAGGTTTGTGAGTTAATGTTGTATCCAGATACTTTATTGAAAGTGACTACCTGCTGTGGGTGTTTTCTAGTAGAATTTTAATGTATACTATCATCCATCTATAAATATAAATTCTTCCTGACTGGTTATAGCACACTGATCTCCTTTACTTCTTCTTCTTCTTCTTTTTTTTTCTATATAAGAATTTAGGTCCGATATTGAATATGTATTGAGAGTAGACAACGTTATCTTGATCCTTATTTTATTAGAGTTGCTTTGAGTTTCTCTCCATGTAAGTTGACGTTACTGCAGGCTTGCAGTAAATAGCATTAATTATGTTTAGGCATGTTCCTTGTATCCCTAATCTCTGCAGAATCTTTATCATAAAGGAGTATTAGATTTTGTCAAAGACCTTTTCTGTATTTAATGAGAAGATCATATTTTTTCCTTCTGATTACTTCAATGGTTGATTATGTTTACATACATATACATGTACATATACATTATACATATACACATACACATATACTACCATATAACCATTCCTGTGTTTCTGAGATTCAGCTTACTTTATCATGGTTTTGGATCTGTAATATGTTGCCGGATTCTGTTTCTAAGAATTTTATTGAGATATTTTGCATCTGTGTTCATAGCAGACATTGGTCAATAATTCTCTTCCTTTGTTGGTTCTTTATGTGTCTTCAGTATATGGGTTATTGTGTCCTAGTAAGACTAATTGCACGATGTTACTTTTCCTTCTCTATATTGTAGAATAATTTAGTAGTATTAGCATTAACTTACTTAGAAAGTCTGATAGAATTCTGTACTAAAACCATCTGTCCCTGGGCATTGTTTTTGGTTGGGAGTCTTTTTAATGACTCTATTTAACTAGGTGTTACACATTTGTTTCATCTGCTTATCTGATCTTGATTTAACTTTGCTAGTAGTGTATATCCAGAAAATTATCCATTTCTTTTCCATCTTCCAATTTGGTGAAAAACAGTTTTTAAAAGTATATCTTATGATTCTCTGTATTTCCTTGGTGTCTGTTGTTAGGCCTCCCCTTTCATCTCTAATTATGTAAATTGGAGGTACTCTCTTCCTCTGCTGTTTAATTAATTTGGGTAAGGACTTTTCAATCTTACTGATTTTCTCAAAGAACCAACTCTTTGCTTCATTATTTTTGTTATTCTTTTTATTTTTATTTTATTAATTTTTGCCCTGAGTTTGATTATTTTTTGCTATCTACTTCTTTTTGGTGTGATTTCTTTTTTGTTCTAAAGATTTCAGGTGTGCTATTAAATTATTAGTGTGATATCTCTCCAATGATTTTATGTAGGGACTTACATAAAATATATGTAATTATACTTGCCTCCTAGAAACACATTCATTGTATCTCATAAGTTAAGGTATGTTATATATTTATTTTCATTCAATTCTAAAATGTCTTTAATTTCTTAATTCCTGTCTTGCCCCCTTTTTTGTTCAGTAAGTAATAAGTTGCCCAGTTTTCATGAATTTTTAAGTTTTGCATGATTTCTCTTGATGTTGTTGATATCTAGCCTTATTCTGTGGTGGTCAGGGAGAATGTTTCAATTTATCTTTTACGTGTTGAGAATTGCTTTCTATGTGAGTGTATGCTCAATTTTTGGAGAAAGTTCCATGAGGTGATAAAAAAGTTTATTCTTTTCTGAAGGTGTAAAATGTTTTGCAAATATGATGTTAGGTTCATTTTGTTTATAATGTCTGTCAGCTCCAGCATTTCTCTGTTAGTTTTGTCAGGATGAGCTGTCTATGGTTGAGAGAAGATTACTGAAGTCTCCCACTATCGATGTTTGAAGTCCAACATGTGATTTAAAATGTAGTACTATTTCTTTTTCAAACTTTATGGTCCTTGTGTTTGGTGTATAGATGTTAAGAAATGCAATGGCCTCTTGGTGAGTTTTCCCCTTCCCCTTCCCCTCTCCAAGCCAGAACTCTTGGTGGCCCGACCTCCTGCTGGGTTTTTAAATCCCAGCCAGAAGGGATCAACCACTATTAAGCCTTTGTCCCCATTCTAGCACCTAAGCGGCTGCTTGAGAAACACCCAACTAGGGCTCATGCAAAGGCCAGGCGGGAAGGAAAGTGGCTGTCCAACATTTCCACCACGTGACCTGCCGCTGTCCCGGGGCATAGAAACTTTAAACTAAGTCAGCTGTGCCATTCCCACATGCCTTATTGGCCGGTCTTCCATGCTCCCATTTTACCAGTTCGCTAAACACTCTCATGCAGACACCAGCATACTATCAGCAGGGCCTGTCAGCAGGGAGTAGCCTCCAGTTCATGGAACAGAGCCTAGCCAGCTCTGCCCAAGGACTAAGAGGCTAGACCCCAGCCCACATAGCAGAGACACCGCCCATGATCTTCCTCTTTTGGAAGCTGCTCTTTCCATACAGGCCCCAGCAGGTCAGTTGAAATCCCTGGCCAGGGTGGAGCACTTCCCACAGTAAATCCCGGACCCGGGACATACTGGGTAATCACTAGAGGTCCTTGTGATGACTTGGGCACTCTAGCCTGGCTGATTTCCTTTTTGGTTTCCTGAGTTGTTCTCAGGATGCCGGTAGAACATACCAGGAACCTCTGGAGCATGGGCAACCACATGTCCTCAGACGTACCCCCAGATACACCTCTGGGGTGTCTCCTAGAAAACCTTGAGTCCTTAAAGTTCATGACTCCTTTAAAGGCATCAAAATTGATATCTCTTTGCAATNAAGTCTGGACTCAGTACTCACTAGATAATGGTTTTCAATGGCCAATTAATGGCACCTTAGACCCAGTTGTTTTAAGGGATCTTAATACATACTTCCAGCAAGCCGGTAAATGGGAAGAGGTTACCTATGCAAAATCTTTCNTCTATCTTCGTTCCAATCCTGCTATGTGTTCTTCCTGCTCTCCAACTCAACTCCTGTTAGCCATGAACCCTGCACAGCTCCCACTGGATAATACTATGGTACTGGACCCAGCTTATAAACCACCTCCTTTCTGCTGTAGGCCTGATTCTGTGCCATTTAGAACCCAAACTGCTACCTTGACTCCCCCCCACTGAGACTCCCCAGGGCCTGTCACCCCCAGCTCTCCTCTTCTGCACAAACTGCAGGTTCCTCCAAACATTCTACCTTGGCACCCACTTTCATACCACCTATCACTCGCTCGAAGGCCACGACCAAAACCCCAAGCTCTCCACTCCTAGAGGAATCTGACCCAATGACTGTCCTTCCCTTAAGGGAGGTTGCGGGGGTAGATGGTCTGGTCAGAGTGCACGTCCCNTTCTCACTGAGTGAACTCTCTCAGATAGAGAAGAGATTGGGCTCTTATACTTCTAATCCCTCTGCCTTCATCAAAGAATTCCAGTATATCACTCAGTCGTACAGCTTGACTTTTCATGATATACACNTGATACTTACTAACAATTTGCTTCTTGAGGAACACAAGCGAGTTTGGGAACAAGCAAGAGCGCATGCAGACAAGATTCAAACAGATAGAGCACATCCAATCGGAGCGGAGACAGTGCCTGACTTGGATCCTCAATGGAATTATAATTCC
>NC_034593.1:6931488-6932781 GCF_900095145.1 Mus pahari | reverse complement strand
TGTAATCCCCAAAGAAAGACAGGAAACCAGCTGGGCAAATTCTAAACTCTGCATCTCCATGGCTGATGTCAAAGCAGCCTTCAGATCTCCACTCCTTTTTCGTCTTTGTTGAATGCAATAAACTGCTTTCTCCTGGGCTGGTTCCACTCCCTGTTAGCAGCTTTCCTCAGCATGTATCCCACGGCTTTGGCATCTTTAACATCTTTGAGTCTCCAAGGCAATTTCAATGTTACAGCTTCTTATTTCAGTGTCTGGGATTCCACTTGATCTTTTGGGCTCCTCCTAAGGGTTGGCATCACTTCTCCAGCTCTGCCCTCTGTAGCACTCTAAGCTCAGGATGATCCACTCCACTACAGCTTCTGTTTTTGGTGATCATCCCATGGTACTGACATCTCCAATACACAAGGATGTTCCACTCCAACTAGGTTTCACCAATAGCCTCTCATAGGCTCTCTTCATGGTGCCAAGCCTCAAATCCTTTGCATCCTCAAATCCCTTCAGTCCTGGGCCATCCACTACAACTGAGGTTACACCTTCTCCAATGGCCTTCCATGACCTCTCACAGTGCCAAGCCTCAGCTGTTCTTCATGACACCTTCATGCCTTCAAAACCAGTACCACCTGGGTGACTCTTACACATTACCAAGTCCAGCCACAGCACGAAGTACAACCTTGGCTATCTCTGGAGCACAGCTTCTTTGTGCTCCCAGAAAATAATTCCCAGATTTCAACTCAGTAATGCTGGTCTCTTCTTAATCATTGCTAATTTCTTAGCTCCAGCTAACCAGCATCAATTGTACCAGTAGTTCCTTCCATTCTTACCTCTAGAGCCAGAGCCACATGGCTGAAGCTGCCGAGTTCTGCTGCTTGCAAGAACTAGAACGTGACCCACTTGTACTATCACATTATCACTGGCTTTCTGTTTTCCAAATCCTTCACTGCCTAAGCTTGGTTATCCTGGTTCCTGCTCTGTAGACTGACCTTGAACGCAGAGATCAGCATGCCTGTCTCCTGAGATTATAGGTGTGCACCACCATGCCTGGATTTAAATTTAGAAGGGTAGGATCTTGCCCCAAGGTCCCACTCCCTTAATCTGTTATCTCCTAGAACACAGGATTTTGCTCCATTTCACTTCCTGGTACTCGAACCATGTATTTTATATTTTTCCTTTCTAAACTTGCTATGGTTGTTCAAACTTCTCTTCATAAGACTTAACCAGAGAACAAAGTCTCTGCTAGACATTTTTGAAACTTCCTTTGTCAATGCAATTAATCTGAGTCTCTTCACCTTAGCC
>NC_034593.1:6918885-6930973 GCF_900095145.1 Mus pahari | reverse complement strand
TTGGGGCTGGCTTGCAGGTTCAGAGGTTCAGTCCATTACCATCAAGGTGGGAGCATGGCAGCATCCAGGCAGGCATGGTGCAGCTCTACATCTTCATCCAAAGGCTGCTAGTGGAAGACTGACTTCCAGGTAACTAGGGTGAGAATCGTAAGCCCACACCCACAGTGACACACCTACTCCAACCAGGACACACTTATTCGAACAAGGCCACATCTCCATGCCACTCCCTGACCTAAGAATATACAAACCATCACATAACAGAAAGATTGATTTAATTGGCTTCCATTCTATTAGTCTATGTCTTTTTATTGGAGTAGTTGAGACCATTAGTATTAAGAGTTATTAATGAGAAATATTTGTTTATTCCTGTTATTATGTTGCTGTTATTTTATGAGTGGTGGCGGTGGTGGAGGTTGTGGTGGTGGAGGTGGTGGTGGTGGAGGTGGTAGTGTGTCTCTATATGTATGTGTTTCTCCTCCTTTGAATTGCTGGTCCAGGATTATTTCACCCTTGTGTTCTCTTGGGTGTGGTGAAACTATCTGTATTAGAATTTTCCTGCTAGTACTTTCTGTAAGACTGGATTTGTAGATAGGTATATCTTAAATTTGGTTTTTTTTCACGGAATGTCCTATTTTATTTATCTATTTTGATTGAAAGTATTGTTGATAATAGTCTGGGCTGGCATCTTCAGTCCCTTAGAGTTTATAGAACATGTGTCCAGCCTTTATAGCTTTGAGAGTCCAAATGCAAAAGTAGAAAGTTATTCTAATAGTTCTGCCTTCATATGTTATTTGCTCATTTTATCTTGCAGCTTTTAATATCCTTTACTTCTTCTGTATAATTAGTGTTTTAATTATTATATTTCATGGTAAATTTCTAATTTCTTTTATGGTCCAGTTTCTATGGTTTTCTGTAGGTTTCTTGTACTTTTATTCCTTAGGTTAGGGAAATTTTCCTCTATGCTGCTTTTCTTTCCTTATTGAATTTATACTTTTTAAAAATTTATTTATGTATGTATTGATTTATTCATTTTAAACTACAGATTTTTCTTTTTAAACTTTAAACTCCAGACTTTATTCCTCTCCATTTCTATCCCTGCAGTTCTCCAGACAGGAACAATTATGGGTCAGAGTTTTAACTGTGGGATGGCAACTGCATCTCTCACTTGATGCCCTGTCTTCCTGCTGGAGGTGGTCTCAACAAGTTCTTCTCACTACTGTCAGGCATTTCATCTAAGATCCCTCCCGTTGAGTCCCGAGAGTCACTCACATCCCAGGTTTCTCGTACATTTTGGAGGGTCCCCCCAACCTCAAACCTCCCAAGGTTGCCTGTTTCCATTCTTTCTGCTGGCCTGTAGGGCTTCAGTCCTTTTCCTCCACCCAATACCAGATCATGTTCCCCTCTCCCTCTACTCCATACCCTTTCCCTCCCAGGTCCTTCCCTCCCCCATTGTGGTTGCTTTTTTTCTCCCTCCCACATGGGACTGAGGCATCCTCACTTGTGCCCTTCAGCTTGTTGACCTTTTTTAAGTTCTGTGAGCTGTATAGTGGGTATTCTGCAAGGTTTGGGGTTTGTTTGTTTTTTTCTTTCTTTCTTTTTCTACCTAATATCCATGTATTAGTGAGTACATACCATGTATGTCATTTTGTGTTTGACTTACCTCATTCAGGATGATGTTTTTTAGAGCCATCCATTTGCATGCAAAATTCAGGATGTCTCATTCTTAATAGCTGAGTAGTATTATATTGTGTAAATGAACCACATTCTCTGTTTAAACTCCAGATTTTATTCCCCTCTTGGTCTATCCTCTGACTGTTCCACATCCCATACCTCCTTCCCTCCCCGCCCCAACCCCTATCTCCATGAGGATGTCCCTACACCCCTCCCCACCTCACCAGACCTCTAAATTCCCTGGGGCCTCCAGTCTCTTGAGGGTTAGGTGCATCATTTCTGAATGAACACAGACCCAGAAGTCCTCTACTGTATGCGTGTTGGGGGTCTCATATCAGCTGATGCATGTTGCCTGGTTGGTGATCAAGTGTCTGAGAGATCTCAGGCCTCCTACAGGGTTGCCCTCCTCCTCAGCTTCTTTCAGCCTTTCCTAATTCAACCACAGGGGTCAGCAGCTTCCGTCCATTGGTTGGGTGCAAATATCTGCATCTGACTCTTTCAGCTGCTTATTGGGTCTTCTGTAGTGCAGTCATGACTGGTCTCTGTTTGTGAGCGTTCCATAGCCTCAGTAATAGTGTCAGGTCTTGGGACCTCCCCTTGAGCTGGATCCCACTATGGACCTGTCACTGGACCTTCATTTCCTCAGGCTCCTCTCCATTTCCATCCCTATAGTTCTTTTAGACAGGAACAATTATGTGTCAGAGTTGTGACTGTGGGATGGCAATGCCTCTATGCTTTTCTTGAAAAGACTTTCTGTAACTTTGACATGGTTTTCTTCTCCTTCTTCTATTCCAATTATTCCTACATTTCTTTCTCCATGAGATCCAAAATTTCAAAAAAAATTTTGGATTTAACATTTTTTTATCTTAGTTATCCATTTCTTCTAACATAACTTCAATAACTGAGATTCTCTCTTTATCCTTCATATTCTGTAGATAAGGTTTGCTTCTAATGTTTCTGTTCAAGTTCCTAGATTATTCTATACCAGAATTACTTCGGTTTATACATTCTTTATTGATTCTCTTTCCACTTTCAAGTCTTTAACTGTTTTATTCATTTCCCTCACTATTTGTTCATGTTTCCATGAACATGGATTTATTTATTTTCCCTTTAAAGATCTCTATAATATTCATAAAGCTTACTTTAAGTTTGTTGTTTTTTGCCTCACCTTTGTTGCAGTATTCAGTACCTGCTGTAGTAATAATGTTCCTGAGCTCTAGTAGAGACATGGCCTGGCTCTTTTAATGTTTTTGAGCTGGGGTTGGGATGACTGTAATTCTAGATGCTGCTATCTGATCTTGTCTTTGTTGAGTTTTCTTCTTTGGCTTCTGTTGCTCACTCTGGTTCTTATAAGGTGACCATGTGTTAGCTGGCAGGGAATTACTCTGGGATTCTTCCAGATATGGCCACTGAGAGCTCTGAGTAAGCTATGCCTTTAGGTATTGGGAGCTTACACTTATGAATGGAGGTGAGCGAGGATTTGGGGGTTTGGGGAAATACTAGCACGGCCCACATGAGGATGAGAAACAGGGTGTTACACCAACATCTGTTTAGTCTGCTGGTAATTGGGGAAGAGAATGAGAGGCTATAAGAGATAGTCCGCTATAGACCTGGGAATGAGACTGGGTGACTATATTTGAAGGAGAGGAGGGTGAATGAAGATATAAAGCTTGTCTACCTGCTTTTCAGGGAGATATGAAGGACAGGTTCCCAGGGAATGTCTGTGTAGTTTGGGAACTGTGGTAGATAGATAAATGGTGAGAAGGTAGGTTGGAGGACAAGAGCTGGATAATTCACTGGAGATAGGGGCAGGGAGGGAGGTGAGGTTACAGCAAGTAGCCTCATGTAGTCTGTTACATAGGTAGGGATGAGATTCAAGGATTGGATTTGGAGGACAAGAAGGAAAAATGAAGATCTTCTGTTAGCCTACCTGCTTCCCTGACCAAAGTCTTCTTTTTTTTTTTTTTTTTTTTTGAGACAAATATCTCACAAAATATGAAGCTTGTCTCTTTGGTTCAGCAAGTTGCCCAGCAACCTCCAGGAATTTTATTGCCTGTTTCTCCCAGCAATTAGATTAAGACACATGTGCATGAATAGGGTTACAAAATTCAGATCATTATTCAGAAAACATTTTTCACATTGAACCATCTCCCCAAACTTACATTTATTTTTTAACAAAAATATTTTAGTTACGATGTTCTACAAACTCTAAAGTATCTTTGTCTAACAAGAATTTAGCACAATCTAATTTTAATTAATTTCTAAACAAACATTTTTAATAGTAAGAGACACTCGAAATTACTTTTTAAAATATATTCTGGGGATTCTGGATCTGCTAAAACAATGATAGTTTATATGATGATTAAATGGCTATGGTAAAACAATCAGTCACAATGAAATTATATTTATTGATCAAAAATACCAAGAAAGCTTCCACTTTTAAACTTAAAAATCAAGTTAAAATGTATTTCTCATTGTACAACTCCTGTTTACATTGTACAGCTATTTACTATGGTTAGTGCAGACTTCTTGGACATTACACAGATCGATTCTCCCTTGATGGTGACACTTAGTCCTTTTTGAGGACATCCATTCCCTGCTAAATATGTGTTACTCAAAGAAATAGTCCCCTAAGACTATTAATCTCATTGAATTCTTCAGTTCCTGCTCAGTTCTTATTTCTTACTTTCAAATATACATCTGCTTGCTTAGATGAATATAAACCATATTGTTGATTATATAATCAAATGTTTTGGTATTATATCAATAGTACACATTTCCTTCTTTTAAAACATTTACCCTTTAAAATAGTTTTATTATGTTGTTTTTCCTGTAAGTTACACAGCTTGTTCAGATCCTAGAATGCTGCACTTCTTGTGTTCTGAGTCGTTGCTTCCCACCATCTCAGTAATTTTGACGTTCATCCTACTCTGTTTGCATGTCCAGCCAGTGACCACTTGACTTGCTCAATTTTCGGCTACACCTTTTAGGTAAATTTTCATCAGGAAGTCATTCCAAACATTTATGATCATGGATTATTACACACAGATTGTTAAGCACCAATGGAAAACAAACAATGAGTATGCCAAAATAAATTTACAGTGTCAATCTTCAGTGACAACCTGTCCCCATTCACAGATGACCTTGCAAGGTAGCAAGGTCTGCAACTTCTTCAACACTTTCTTCAGCTTCTTTTCGATTACTACTCCCAAACATGCGTCATTGTCTTCCAAATAAAATGAAATATTTTTCTTCATACCTTACAACAAATACATTAACCAAATACCAGGCATCTTCCAAATTCTTACCTCCACCCTTAACATGAAATTGTCATCATCTTACCTTATCATCTTTGATATGTCTATATGAAGTGCCTAGAGTACCTAGGCATTTGTTCAAAGCACATTTAGTGTGAAGAAAACTCAGAATCCCTTTGAATAGTTTTCTCTCTTATAGTTTGATTCCCTCCCTTTGTTTGGATATTGTCACAATATAAGTAACTGCTCCCCTTGTATTGAACAATAAAATCTCACAATATTTCTTTCATTCTCTCCATTGTATCATTGTTCGCTTTTTTTTTTTTTCTATGCAAGTAGCCCTTTGGAAATAGTCTCCAAAGGTGTATCTTCTATGATTTTCCTGGATCCAGTAAATTCAGGACTACATTTCCATTAAATCTGTTCCCAATGAGGGTACAGGCTACAGGTCTAAGGGACTACCTACAAAAAACTGTTCTAAGCACTGTTCTCTGTTACTGCCCACTAAGGACTGGATGAAGGCCATTGATCTGCCCTACAGACATGAAAGTCAGAAGGTATTTATGACTTACATAGAATGGCATAGTACTGGTATGTAACCTACACACATTTACCTGTATACTTAAATCACCCCCGACTTACTTCTAATATCTAATAAATATGGTGTTAACATTATATAAATAATTATGAAGCTATTGTTCTGAGAATGAAAACAAAGAAAATAAAATAAGTCAACTCTGTACATGTTCAGCACAAACGTTTTTCTAAATCATTTTTTCTTTTCTCTGGGATATTTTCTTTATTTATGCTTCAAATGTTTTCCCCTTTCCAGGTTTCCCCTTCAGAAACCCCCTATACCATTCCCCCCTCCCACTGCCTCTATGGCAGTGCTCCCCTACCAACCTACCCACTCCCATCTTCCCTCCCTGGCATTCCCCTGAACTAGGGCATCAAACACCCTAGGGCCTCTCCTCCCACTGCTGTCCAACAAGGCTATCCTCTGCAACATATGTGGACAGAGCCATGGGTCCCTCCATGTATATTCTTTGTTTGGTGGTCAAGTCTCTGGGAGCTCCACGGGGTCTGGCCGGTTGACACTGTTGCTCCCTAAATGGGAATGAAAACCCTTCACAATAATCACAAACAATATAAAAAAATCTTGGTGTGACTCTAACAAAAAAAGTGAAAGATCTATATGACAAGGACTTCAAATCTCTGAAGAAAGAAATCAAAGAAGATCTCAGAAGATGGAAAGATCTCCCATTCCCATGGATTGGCAGGATTAATATAATAAAAATGGCCATTTTGCCTAAAGCAATCTTCAGATTTAATGCAATTCCCATCAAAGTTCCAATTCAATTCTTTATAGAGTTTGAAAAATCAATTCTCAAATTCATTTGGAATAACAAAAAACCTAGGATAGTGAAAACTCTTCTCAACAATAGAACTTCTGGTGTAATCACCATCCCTGACCTCAAGCTGTACTACAGAGCAGTTTTGATAAAAACTGTGTGGTACTGGTACAGTGACAGACAGGTAGATCAATAGAATAGAATTGAAGACTCAGAAATGAACCCAAATACCTATGGTCACTTGATCTTTGACAAAGGAGCTAAAATCATCCAGTGAAAAAAAGACAGCATTTTCAACAAATGGTGCTGATTCAACTGGTAGTCAACAAGTAGAAGAATGCAAATTGATCCATTCTTATCTCTTTGTACAAAGCTCAAGTCCAAGTNAATCAAAGACCTCCACATAAAACCAGATACACTGAATCTAATAGAGGAGAAAGTGAGGAAAAGACTTGAACACATGCGCATTGGGGAAAAATTTCTGAACAGAACACCAATGANTTATGCTCTAAAATCAAGAATTGACAAATGGAACCTCATAAAGTTGCAAAGCTTCTGTAAGGCAAAGGACACTGTCAATGGGACAAAATAGCAACCTACATATGGGGAAAAGATCTTTACCAATCCTACATCTGCTAGAGGGCTAACATTCAATATATACAAAGAACTGAAGAAGATAGACTCCAGAGAACCAAATAACCCTATTAAGAATGGGGAACAGAGCTAAAGAGAGAATCTCAACTGAGGAAACTTGAATGGCTGAGAAGTACCTAAAGGAATGTTCAACATCCTTAGTCATCAGAGAAATGCAAATCAAAACAACCCTGAGATTCCACCTCACATCAACCAGAATAGCTAAGATCAAAATTTCAGATGACAGCAGATGCTGGCAAGGATGAAGAGAAAGAGGAACACTCCTCTACTGCTGTTGAGATTGCAAGCTGCCACAACCACTCTGTAAATCAGTTTGTCAGTTCCTCAGAAAATTGGACCTGAGGACCCAGCTATACCACTCCTGGGCATATACCCAGAAGATACTCTAACATCTAATAAGAACACATGCTCCACTATGTTCATAGCAGGAATATTTGTATATCATTTGATATGACCTTGGGTGAGCCTGATGTGGATACATTTGGAAGGCAAATTTTGCCTATGCTACCTGACATCTGTGATTACCCACTCCCTGCCTTGACCCTATCACATTATAAACATTCTGTCACTGTCTCCATTATTTGATAGTAGACTTTGTTCCCTGACTGCAGGTTAAGATGTTAAAGAATTTTAGTGATGCATATTTGGGAATTATGTTCTCTTAACATTGTAAGGTGAATAGTAGACCTGGAAGCTTTACTTTGCTAAGCCACTCAACCTGTCTAGATGAAAAGAAAGTTGACAATGCCAGAAAGAATATGCTTTGCACAAAGGCTTATCTTTTGGGAAATAAAGGCTCTATTCTTCAAATGTGTCTTGAGAGAAAGCTAATAGATATATAATCAGACTATTGCTACCCAATTGCACCATAAAGAATACCAGTCATGAATATAATCATAGAAAATTGGCAGATGATTGCAACATTAAGATGCATCAATCATAGATACAATCACAGAAATGACTACAATCAGTAGTAAAACTTAAAGCAATTACAGCTTTTTAAGGAATTATTATGTGGGGGAAATTATTTAAATAGAAATTCCATGTTTTTAACTTTTAAATGAAAATTTCAAAATGTATCAGATAAGTATCTCCCAGTCACAGGCCACATCTGTGTCAGTGTCCATCTCCTTCCAAATGTCTCAGCCACTTAACCACTAAGCTATGGGAATGTCAAATTTCAAATTCAAAGAAAAGTCATCTTCCATATCTAAGAAATAGTTTATACTTTACAAGTATAATGTAATCCATGTCCTATTAAAAAAAAAAAACTTCTGAATTCTACAAGGAGAATGTCTCAAAAGCTAAGCCATTTAAATCCTGCAGTCAGATTTGAAGAGTTACACAGTATCAATTAGAAACAAACAAGAGAGATTGCTAGCACCACATAGGGGAAGCAAATATATAAATTACAAGAAAATTAAATTATCAGATCCTTATAAACAAAAAATGCAAATCTGTTTGCCAACCCAGATGGTCCTTCTTCACAATACATTTTGCTTTCCTGATTTTTTATCTTATTCCTTTTATCACACGTCAATGACAGTTTCAAAGATGCTTACTCCAAGCCTTCCTGTGCACTTAAGTAAAATGAAAATCCAATTATAGCAATTACCTAAGGCTAAGTTTCCACAGGTACATTCTGAACTATCTTGGTGTTAGAGATATATCCCTTTCCAAAACTTCCAACCCTAGACTTGTACTCACATACAGAGTTCCAGTCTAACAAGGAAGTTCTTTAGAACTTAAACTCTTCCTTTTCCTATGCTTTTCATGAACCATGTGCACACATATGTCAATAATATGCATGTAAGACCCTCAAAGCAGGAAAGTGGCCAGACTCCATACCAGAGGACATCCAACTACCAGGCCCTGCACTCTGGAATACTCTAATGGCTGAACTCACCCCCTTGAGACATAGACAGCCACAGTCTACCTTACAGACAAAAATAAATAAATTAATAAATAAATAAATAAATAAATAAATAAAATAAAATAAAAACCTTAGCGCTTAAAATCCCATCAGTCCTCATCCTGGAAATCCCCACCTTGGAAGGCTCCTCTCTAAAAGAAAAAAAAAAAAAAAAAAAAAGAAGCAATATAAAACCTGCTTCCTGCTCGGTTCTCTGCTGCTTCTTTCCTGAACAGAGGCAGCCACCCTCCTGTGTCTTTGCCAATGCAGCTCTGTGTAAGGTTTGTTGTGACAGCAAAATGTAAGAACAGAGACAGCTGTTCACTCTGCTCAGAAACAACAGAAGCCCAGGATACATTACAGGCAAACTCATGTTACACTAGTCTTGCTGAAAACCTTCACCCATACACATTGTGAAAAAATTACATCTTAAGTGTTTATTTGTTCTTAAATTTCCTTTTTTTAAAAAAATTATTTGTGTAATTTTTAAATGTAGGAGTGCTTTGTCTATGTGTACACCTACATGCCAGAAGAGGGCATTAGCTCCTTTTTATAGATGTTTGTGAGTCACCCCATGATTGCTGGGAATTGAACTGAGGACCTCTGGAAGATCAGTCAATGTTCTTAACCACCGAGCCATCTCATCAGCCCCTAAATTTCTTGTTAATATTAAAAACCTGTGGAATTTTTAAGGCATTCTAACCCATCAAGAAACTTGGTATTGAAAGACTCCACTAATGAAGAAATATACCCTCAAAGCTCCTAGACTTTTCACCCCAGACAAAGGGAGGATTGTGCGTGAAGAGTGCAAGACAAAGCTTTCACAAAACTCTTCCATGTTGTAAGCCATGGTGACTAGGACTGAGGATCACTAGGTAGCAGAATAAATGACAAGAAGTCATGAAAGGCCATCAAACACAGTCACAATTTAAGTCAAGATAAATCATGGCACCTATTCCATTTCAAGCAGTATTCTACAAATGGGTTTCTTCTTTTCCCTTGTCTCTTGCTCCAACTAAACTCCAGTCCCCAAATCTCAAAGTCAACTTATTGCTCTTATTGTCAGTTCAGACACACTGTTTGCTAAGTAAATGTTCCCAGTGTACCATGGAAGGTAGTAGCAAATAATATATAAGCATATAAGTAATAGCTATGTATTATAGGCTACCTCATATCCATATATGTAAATACAACTAATTTTGAGTGAACAAATTACTATTCAACTCTTGTTTAAATCTTCACTATGATGAAATTCCTTTAACTAATTTATGATTTTCACTTCAAAAGAAAATATATTGAAGACATAGAGCGTTGTTTTTAAAGTAGTTTACCTTGGAAAATTAAATATAAAGTCTTATGCACTAAGGAAGTGAGATATTGAATGCCATGAGGTTTGAAACTTGCAAGCTATATCTTTCACAGACTTCCAAGTGAAAGCGGCAATTTTGGTCATGCTCTTCTTTTCCTGGATACTGCCATTATCATGTGCTAAACATACTAAACTAACTTGTTGGGTTTTCATGCTAATTTTCACTGGAAAACATAGTATCATATCAAACTTTTATGAAACCCCATAAGCACACCAGATTTTTGCCCAGAAGCTCTGTGTGCATGATCTCAATTCCCCAGAAGTCCCTTGGAAATGGGTCATTTTTCCTACTTCATATTTTATAGAATAGGAAACTTAAGCCCAGAAAGGAGTTGAGCTTGTTATTAGAAAGAGTAAAAGGCAAGTGTAAATCTGTCTGCGAAGCCTGTGTGCTTTTCCTGTGCAGTAACAAACCTTAGTAAATGATAAAGCTAGACATCTTAGCTCTTCACACACAAAAGCTCAGCTTTCCAGAGCACATAGTAATATAATTAAATGTTGTGTTGACAAAGAATCCGAAGGAGCTCATGAGTCCCAGAGCTCAGATGGAGGAGATCTAAAAAAGTAAATAGCCACTTCTCTTAAAACAAGAAAGTCTTAGGAATTATTCTATATTATACAAAACAAAAGATTGAGGGTACCTAAGCACCGGAGTGCATGAGAGATTTTCTGGACTGAAGAAAGGTAAAATGAGTATGATTGGGGCAATGGAGGAAGCTAAAGCTATGCACTGTGAGTTAATAATAATTGTTTATTAAGAATGCTTCCTGCTTTTTCTGTTATATGTATTGTGTAATATATGGTGCATAGGCTGTAGTATATAAGATCATATTTATACTAGTTTTGTACCTCTAAGTTAAGTATGAAATCATTTCAAATTATATCATAATATAAAGCAAATAGGAACTGGAGAGATTACTCAATCGTTAATAACTTTTCCACATTAGAAAGGATTTAGTAGACCCCATATCAGACAGCTAACAACCAGCTGCAACTACAGTTCCTTGGTATCCTATGCCCACTTCTGCCCTGTAGCAACAATGCATGTACATAGTTCACAGACATGCATACATAAAAAAACATAATACACATAAAACAATTTAAAGCAGATAAATCACCTGATTAATAAAATGTGCTTTGTTTTATTAATATAAAACATGCTTATAATTCTGACTTTAGGAATGAGACAATACTCCTAGATCAAATCTCACAGTTGTGTTCTATGAAACATGTATACTTTAATAAATAAAACTGAGTAGACATATTAACTTTAACTTTCATTATTTAAAGAATGCTCTGTATTTTGTGAAGTAGATCTCCACAGAGTTGATGTAATTTTTTGTGTGGTTTGAATTCCGTGTGTACCCTGTTTGGCCACACACTCACAATCTTCCTGTCTCAGTGATGAGTGCTAGGATGTCAGGCATTTATTATACATTATACATTTTAATCATAATTTCTCAGAGACTTGCAAAATAAAAATTCAGTGATACTTTAAAAGCTAGTTCATGTAGTTTATGGTCAGTAAAATTTTTATTACTATGAACATGTACCTGATGGTTACCTGAATGCTATATAAATTTATTTCTACTACATGTTATATATTCACCTTTACAAACAGACAGCTCACAGATGTGAGTACATCCAGTTCTGGGGGATTAGCAGTATCATTTGGACTCTGAGCTCCTTGGTGTATGTAATGCTGAGAATCACACACATGCACATACACATTTTTATGAATTAGCATTATTAAGCAATATTAATATATATATGATTTGAGCGGATAAACCAAACAGCAGACCACGCCAAGGTGATTCCACGTGAGAGGTTTATTAAGCAGGGATGGGGAGCGGTAAAGTGGGTAGAAGAGTAG
>NC_034593.1:6891569-6918874 GCF_900095145.1 Mus pahari | reverse complement strand
ATACGGAGAATGACATCACACCAATGAGGGTGGGGACTGAGACAGGTGAGTTGTGGGATTGAGGGTCGTTGTCCTGGCAACGCAGGTCTNGTGTCACATGGTTGGGCCAGGCCTTGGAGTGTCCTGGTGCTAACACACATAGGCATAAAAAAATATGTCTTAATAAAAGGTTTATCGAGTTGGAAGAGAAATGGTGATCAATTTTCTTTCTTCTTACTTCAAGAACCAGAAAAATATTACTAAATGACTTTTAAGAGTTATTTGCAGCTGGGCATGGTGGCACACACTTTTAATCCCAGCATTTGGGAGGCAGAGGCAGGCAGATTTCTGAGTTCGAGGCCAGCATGAGTTCCAGGACAGACAGGACTACACAAAGAAACCCTGTCTCGAAAAACCAAATAAATAAATAAATAAATAAATAAATAAAAAATAAAAAAAGTCATTTGCATCTTGTGTGTTCAGGGAGAATCTAGGACTTGCTTTATAATTATGTAGAACTAGATGAATCAATACTAAACCATGAACAACAGTGGTTGCTGACAAGTCATGGATCCCAAATTTAGAAGGTGAGTGGGAATTTTTTACTCTAATTAAGATAAAATTACATTATGCTCCTCTCTCCAGTTCCTCCAATGTGCCCTCCTTTCAATCCCTCCCATGTTTCCCCTCATTACCTCTTAAATCTTCCTTTTATCTATTCTTACAGATATATAAGTATAAACTTATAAATATAACCACTGAGTCCATTTAATGTTGCCTGTATGATATTTTCAGGACTGAGCAGTTGTTATAAGACACAGATGATCTCAGGGTATCATCCTTAAGAAAGATAGATTCTTCCTCTCAACAGTTATCAGTGACCTGTAGCTCTTTGGGAATGGGAACCCCTAACATGTCTCATTTCCTAATTAGCATGTTAATATTTTCATTGTTCAGCTCTTGTTTAGGCAGTTGTATGGTTGTGGTATCACGGAAGAAGTTTCCCTGTGATCTCTAGAAGATATAATCTTATAGTAGAAATCCTGGTTCTCTGACTTTTAAAATCTTTCAGTCTCATTTTTTAAAAGTTCCTGGAGCCTCAGGTATAGGAGTTGCATTGGACATATGCCCACTGGATCATGATGTTCCATGATCACATGATCTCAACATGTTGCCTATGTGATTTTCTGTGATGCTCTCTGTCGGCTGTAAAGGGAAGCTTCCTTGATGAAAGGTAAAGGCAACTCTTATCAATGGATATGAGGATATGTTTTAGACTGCAGTTAGGAATTATGCTGGTCTGCTGAAGTGTTTCTCCTCTAAGATCTACAACCTCACTAGTCCCATAAAGTTGCTTTCTAAGTACTGGGCATGATTTTGTGGGCCTTATGTCAATTAGGAGCTGTTGTTTGCTACGCCCACTCCAGTGAAGTCTGCCTGTCCGGGTCTAAAGGCCTGGAGGCACTCACGAGGCAAAGAGTTTCAAGAAAACTCACCTCCTGGAACCTTGGCATTCTCATAACCCATATACTTAAACTCTGTCCCCGCATTAGTATGGTGTATGCTCTCTTTCAGTATTGTTTTATTATAAGTGCCTTTAAAGATTGAATTCTGACATAGGTAAGCCTCCACCAGTGTTCCAATGACCTAGAAAATCCTTGAAGCCAGTGAGAAGGTTACCTATTCAGTAACATTCAAATTCAAATTTAGAAACAATGAAACTAATTAGCCATTACAAAGAACAGAGCTAGAATAGCTCAGGGCTAGTCTGCAGAGTGATTACTTAGGACAGTAGCCAAGTCTCACCCAAACAAGGGAATACACAATGGCCTATCAAACAGGTAGGTTAACCATGAAAGAGTTAGGGAATCCCCCCCACACACACACACACACACAGGTTTCTTCACTAGGCCCTAAGGAACAGCATAATCATGTGTTTACTAAGAACCCCTGGAGGTGGACTTAACAATAGACTAGCATTACACCTGGCTCCTTTCTTAGTGGTAAAAAGCAGCCTGGTCCTCACCATCTTTTGATGTATACATTCCTTTTGTTTTGTGTCACTGTAACTCGGCAGATGTGTCCTGCCTGGATTTTCTTGTTTTTTCTTCTGTATAAAAAGTTGGTGCTCGATTTGACAAATTACGCTCAGATTCTACACACTCTCCCTATGTCGTATCTGTTTGTCATTCTCAGACTCTATGCCCAACTGTCTGAGACACTGATTCACTCAGACTGAGGAGGGCCCAATGAGCCTGGTCCGTGGCAGTTGGTTGCTGCTAAGGTATGTGTGCCACTATTGCATTTTCACAATTATTTTGATATTCTGTTAATTGCTGTGGTTCATAGGCATCACAGGGAGGGAGGGATATTGATTACCTCCATACTTTGACAACTTGCAGTGAGAGTTAGAGTGTAAGAAAGAGACTTTCAGGTCAAATATATCAGAAGTGTGTGGTGCATTCAGCATCACTGACTTACTTTTAACTTTTGGGAGGCAGCAAAGGAGACCAGCAATAGTTTGTTTTATTTTGGGAATCACTCTGACCATGCACTCAAAAGGCATTTTCTCATAACTGGTATTAGGCTTTTTGTTACATAGTCTGTAGCTCTTGTGAGGAAAACTGTCAGTCCAAATAGCATAGTTTCATATATACATATGTATATACATACATATATACACATATACACATAGACCCAGATACATATACACGTGTATGTGCATGTGTGTGTGTGTGTGTGTGTGTGTGTGTGTGTGTGGTAATTTTACGTAAATATAAAACAACATGATTCCCTAAGGCTTTTTCATGCATCCTTAGTACTATTTGTCTTTCTACTTCTTTAATGGCTTCCCTCTACCTTAAAAATATAAACCTCCTCTTTATATAACCTATATTCTGATGTCCCCCTCTCTCTTCCCGTGGTTTCTTTTGACTTTCCTAGTTTGGGCTAACCCATGTTTTATACTCACATCTTTTTTTTTTTTTTTTAATTTTTTATTAGATATTTTTCTTCATTTACATTTCAAATGCTATCCCAAAAGTGCCCTATACCCTCCCCCGTCCTGCTCCCCTACCAACTGACTCCCACTTCTTGGCCCTGGCATTCTCCTGTACTGGGGCATATAAAGTTGGCAATAAAGTTGGCAAGACCAAGGGGCCTCTCTTCCCAGTGATGGCCGACTAGGCCATCTTCTGCTACATATACAGCTAGAGACACAAACTCTGGCAGTACTGATTAGTTCATATTGTTGTTCCACCTATAGGGTTGCAGAACCCTTCAGCTCCTTGAGTACTTTCTCTAGCTCCTCCATTGGGGGAACCTATGTTCCATACTATAGATGACTATGAGCATCCACTTCTGTATTTGCCAAGCCTCACAAGAGACAGCTATATTTTTCAGCAAAACCTTGCTGGCATGTGCAATAGTGTCTGGGTTTGGTGGCTGATTATGGGATGGACCCAGGGTGGGGCAGGCTCTGGATAGTCCATCCTTTCATCTTATACTCACATCTAAAGATTCTGAGCTATAAACTACAAATGAAGGACAATATGAAGTGTTTGTCTTTTTGCTTCTGTGTTATCTCATGCAATATGCTCTTTTCTAAGCCCATCCATTCATCTGTAACATACATGAATTCATTTGTTTCTTTAAAACTGAGTAGTGTCCCATTGTGTATACACATTGCATTTTCCTTACCTATTCACCTTTTGAGTGGCATTTAGGCTGCTTCTGTCTCCTAACTATGGTGACTGACTGCAGGGTAATGAACATTGCTGAGGAATTACCTGCCAACGAGGATGCTTAGTCTTTGGGTAGATTTCAAGGAGTGATTTATCTGGGTCATGTGGGTATTTAGACTTGGGCAATAGGGTGTCTCAATTTTATTTTAGAATGAATGTCCCTCATTGCTAAAGATGATGAATACCTTTTGAAATATTTCTCAGTCATCTTTATTTATTATTTCGAGACTTCTCTGTTACAACCCATAGTCCATTTTTGAACTGGGCTATATGTTTTCTTGAGACATTGAGTCCTTTATATAGTCTGTATATTAATATGCTGACAGATGTACAGCTAGTAGAGATTGGCTCTCAGCCTGTGGGTTTCTTATTCATTTGATTGACTAATTTCTTAGCAGTACAGAGGATTTTAGTTTTGTTAGGTCCCACTTGTCGACTCTTGGTATTAATTCACAGGCAAATGGAATTATATTAAAAAATACTTTCCTACAGCTATATCTTGTAGGGTATTGCCTATATTTTATTTCTAGCTGTTTTAGTATTTCAGGTTAGAAGATGAGATTTTATAAATATGTAAAGACTATTCTGTTTTGTGACATTCATTTCAAGGACATCAGTTACTACTAAATATATAGAAATGGTATTTATTATATGTGTGTGTATACTTACATATATACATACATATAGTAAATATTTTAAAACAGTTACTATAAGATTCAGATCTTTTCTAAGAATTATGTTTTTGGTACTAAAGTTGCTAATTTCTGATATTTAATTTTTATATCTAGTGATTTGTATTTGGTAGAATTTGCTACCTTTTATTCATCTCAGGTATAATTAAAATTAATTAAAGTTATCAGATAGTGAGGCGTTATGATACATTCATACAAAATGCCTGTGATCCCAGCATTTTTAAGATAGTAGCAATAGTATGATATATATGAAATTAGACAGGAAGTGAGTTCAAGACAAACCTAATAGACCCCCCACACACAGATATATACCATCTCAAGAGAAACAAAACAAGCAAAGTCATAATGTTTCTTTTAAAAATATTTGATGATCCAGGAAAATAAATTACTGATTTATATGAAAATAAACATTTATAGTTTTACATATAATTTTCTAAGATACCAAAGAAGAAGACATCAAGGAGGAAGTCCAGTGTTTGGATTGGAGGAAAATGTAGGACTGAAACATCATTGCTTGGGCCTTTCTTCTTTTTTAAACTTCTTAAGTTCTGTGTGTTGTATTTTTGGTATTCTGTACTTTTTGGCTAATATACACTTACTAATGAGTACATACCATGCATGTCCTTTGGATCTGAGTTACCTCACTCAGGATGATATTTTCTAATTCCATCCATTTGTCTATAAAACTCATGATGTGTTCATTCTTAATAGCTAAATAGTATTCCACCATGTAAATGAACCACATATTCTGTATCTATTCTTCACTTGATGGACCACTGAGTTGTTTCCAGTTTCTGGCTATTATAAATAAGGCTGCAGAGCATGGGTCCTTACTACATGTTGGAGCATCTCTTGGGCATATGCCCAGTAGTGGTAGAGCTGGGTTCTCAGGTAGAACTATTTACAATTTTCTGAGGAACCACCAAATTGATTTCCAGAGTTGTTGTATCACTTTCTAATCCCACCAACAATGGATTTTTTCCTCTTCTTTCCATTCCTCTTTCTCCACATCCTAGCCAGCATGAGCTATCCTGAGTTTTTTATCTTAGCCACTCTGGTGTAAGGTAGAATCTCAGGGTTTCTCAAGGTCCAGATTTTTCTGAAGTCCTCTTTGATTTCTTTCTTGAGATACTTGAAATTCTTGTGATACAGATCTTTCACTTATTTGGTTACAGTTACAAGATATTTTATATTATTTGTGACTATTGTGAAGGATGTTCTTTCTCATCCCATTTAACAATTGTATAAAAGAAGGCTCCTGATTCACTTGAGTTAATTTTATATCCAGACACTTTGATGAAGTTGTTTATCAGTTATATAAGTTCTCTGATAGGAATTTTGGGGCCTCTTACTTAGGGTATTTCATCTGCAAATAGTGATAACTTGATTATGTCTTTTCCAATTTGTATCCCCTTGATCNCCTTTTGTTGTCTTATTGCTCAAGATAGAACTTCGAGTACTAAGATAAGCAAAGAGTGGGCATCCTTGTCTTGTCCCCAATTTTATTAGGATTGCAAGTGTCTCTCTATCTAATTTGATATTGGCTGATGGTTGGCTGTATATCAATTTTAGTATGTTTAGATATGGGCCCTGAGTTCCTGATCTCTACAATACTTTTAACATGAAGGGGTGTTAAATTTTTTAAATGCTTTTTCAGCATCTAATGAGATAATGTTGTATTTTTATTTGAGTTTGTTTATATAGTGGATTACCTTAATGGATTTTCATATATCCAAACATCCCTGCATCCCTGGGATGAAGACTTCTTGATCTTGATGAATGATGGCTTTTATGTTTTTGGATTCAGTTTTGTAGAATTTTACTGAGAATTTTTGCATATTCATAAGTGAAAAAGGTCTTCTTTGTTATCTCTGTGTGGTTTAGGTATCAGAGGAACTGTGGCTTCAGAGACTGAATTAGGTAGTGTTCCTTCTGTTTCTATTGTATGGAATAATTTGAGGAGTGTTAGTATCAGCTCTTCTATGAAGGTCTGGTAGAATTCTTCACTAAAGCCATTTGGCTGGGGCTTTTTGTGGTTGGGAGATTCTTAATGACTTCCTCAATTTCTGTAGGGGATATGGGACTGTTTCGATAGTTTACCTGTTATTGATTTAAATTTGGTACATTGCATCTGTTCTAGAAAATCATCCATTTCATCTAGGTTTTCCAGTTTGACTGAGTAAAGACCTTTGTAGTAAAATCTGACTTTTTAAAAAATTTTCTCAGTTTCTGTTGTTATGTCTACCTTTTCATTTCTGATTTTGTTAGTTTGAATACTGTCTCTGTGTCTTTTAGTTAGATTGTCTAGGGGTTTATCTATCTTCTTTATTTTCTCCATAAACCAGAGTTTGGTTTAGTTGATGCTTTGTATTGTTCTATTTGTTTGTAATTTGTGATTTCAGCACTGATTTGGTTATTTCCTGCCATCTACTCCTCTTGGGTGTGTTTGCTTCTTTTTGTTCTAGGGCTTTCAGATGTCTTGTTAAGTTGCTATGATAGGATCTTTCCAATTTCTTTGTGAGGGCACTAGTGCCATAAATTTTCCTTTTAGCACTGCTTTCATTGTGTCCCATATATTGGGGTATGCTGTGTCTTAATTTTCATCAAATTATAGAAAATCTTTAATTTCTTTGTTTTTTCTTCCCTGACCAAGTTTCAATGAGTAGAGAGTTGTTCAGTTTCCATGGGTGTGTGGACTTTTTGTTGTTTTTTGTAGTTATTATAGTCTAACTTTAATCTGTGGTGATATGCTGAGATGCATGGGATTATTTCAATGTTCTTTTATCTGTTGAGTCTTGTGACCAATAATACGGTCAATTTTGGAGAAGGTGCCATGAGGTCCCGAGAAAAAGGTATGGTTTTTTTGTTGTTGTTATTGTTTTTGTTTTAGGGTGAACTGTTCTCTAGATATCTGTTAAATCCATTTGGTTCTTAACTTCTAGTAGTTTCACTGTGTCTCTGTTTGGTTTCTATTTCAATGACCTGTTCATTGGTGAGAATTGGGTGAAGTATCCCACTACTATTGTGTGAGGTTCAATGTATGTTTTGAGCTTTAGTAAATCCTTTTATGAATGTGTATACACTTCCATTTGGACCATAGAAGTTCAGAATTTAGATTTTCTCTTGGTGGGCTTTTCCTTTGATGAATATAAATTGTCCTTCCTCATCTTTTTTGATAAATTGTGGTTGAAAGTCTATTTTAGTTCATATTAGAATAGAAACTCCTGCTTGGTCCTTAGGACCATTTCTTTGGGAAACATTTTCCTGTTTTTGCACTGAGGTAGTAGCTGTCTTTTTCACTGAGGTGTGTTTCTTGAATGCAGCAGAATGATGGACCCTGTTTATGTATCCAATCTTGTTAGGCTATATCTTTCTATTGGGGAATTGAGTTGATATTGAGAGCTATTAAAGACAGATGATTGTTAGTTCTTGTTATGTTTGTTGTTGGAGGTGGTATTATTTATTTGTGTATGATTTTTTTCCTTTTGGGTTTGTTGTGAGATGAATAATTTCTTTCTTCCTTTCTCTTTCTTTCTTTCTTTCTTTCTTTCTTTCTTTTTTTTTTTTGTATGACCCCAGTCTGACGTGGGTTTATTTTTTCCCAATCCTCTTTTATACCATTTAAATTACATGCCAGTAATAAGGTCAAGCATTACAATAAACACAAATAGTCAAGGAACAAGCAAAGCAATAAACAAAGTCCCGTTATCACTCCTGTGATTTCTGTTTCTAAGGGCTTATCAGGATGATCAGATATCTTTATCTGAGCCTACTTCCCTGTCCAATTTCTTTGTTATAGCCTAAAATTAGTTTCCTGCCTGTACTTACTTCCTTGTCATGGCCCAATGTCAGATTCTTGCCTAAATCCCATTTCCTTGTACTTGGCCAAGCAGCCCTCAAAAATTCTCCACATCTTCTACTTTTTTATTTCATATACAAGACTGTGCCTGTCTTAGGTGGTTCTGACAAGAATGCCTTCCATACCTATTGTGGAGTATGCATTATCAAAAACAATGCACTTTTGTCTTAGGTTGGTAAGGCTCTGTGCAGAACTTACCTGTTGTTGGCTGCCAGCCTGTTAAATTAATAATTCTGTCTGGGGGTTCATTTTTAGTTTCAAGCCATGTACTTTGTCCATCAGCATGTTGAAATTGTTAAAGGCAAGTTTTATTACAATAGTCAGGAATCAAAATATTCCCCGGATAAGAAGGGCTAGCATGATCAAGGTATATATGCCATTCTTGAAGCTTGACCAAGATGGAAATATTGACCTCAGGCCATGACAATTTTTATCAGCAACAACTACAGCATCAAAGTTCAGCACAGTGGCATTCTTTAAATTCATAATCTCACTATGCAAAGTTAAAATATCCAGAGATGTGTTAGAATTATGCCAAATACTCTGCAAGTGTCTTTGGACTTTTTCCCAGTTATAGTGATTATCTTTGTAAAATTTTGAAGTAACACAAATCCATTGGTATTTAGTATGACACTAGATATGGCTTGTTAATCTTAAACTCTGAACCTCCTCTGTAATAATTTGAATAGTATCAAAAAAGAGCATCAATCCATTGTTCCAAATGCCCATATAAATCCTCTTGAATAGTCAGAACATTAGTAACATTTTTTACTAAATGATTAACAGAAGTATCTGTCTTAACTTCTGTCAAAGCAACTGAAGAAGCAGTGGCACTGGCTATTAATATAATCAAAACTTCTATACCAGCAATAATCAAGCCCTCTACCCTCTTGTTTCTGCTTAAAACTGGACTCACTTCTTCTAATATCTACACGTTTTTTTTTCCCCCAGAGTACCAAGATCCTGTAATACTCACAGGCAATAAAACAAAAGCTAATTCATAGATCACCATAACAGGCATGTCAGATTTCAACACAGTGACACAATTAGAAAGTGTATAATCAATACAACTTACATTAAATATTGTGGAAGAAACAAAAGTAATTTTAAAAGACCAATTAATAAAAGATTAAGAACCTTAACACATGCACTAACACTTGTTTGAAATCCATATTCTGTTCCAATTTTATCCACTGCAAATGTAACTTCATATAAGACAGTCAGTGGTCAATTTTCAAATGTCTCTAAAAATGTTCAGAACTAGTCTTCCAAATGAAGATTATTATTTCCAATACTGGATTGATTTCTATACCAGTCTATGATTGAGTGAGAATAACTGGTCATATTAAAGGAAATAGAAGAGTCATTATAACAACTTCTCTATTTGATTAATTTTTCTAAGTCAGTTTCCACAGTCTCCATGTTCTCTGTACCATAAAGTGTAAAAGTATGAAGGAAGGCAACTTGCCCAGTCTGGGATATAGGCAAGCAAAGGTGGGTCAGGAACATACGTCCAATACAGCTTCCCTGTCACCATTGTAAGAGCATTCAGCAAGCTCACAGGTCAGCATTTTTTTTTTTTTGTCCCAGTATTAGCATGTCACACCAATCACTATAGCACCTAGCATGCTCCTTCAGCATCTGATGTAAAAAACAAAAACATGACCTCTTCCCCATATTAAATACCTTAACAGGACCATCCCACATACCAGTATGTGGATCCTTCCATTTGGTGTAGATACAGTTATTGTGTTTGAGTTTTCCTTCTAGAATCCTCTGTGGGGCTAGATTAGTGATATATACAGTTTAAAATTCATTTTGTCATGGGATATTTTGGTTTCTTCATCTATGATGATTGAGAGTTTTCCAGAGTATTTGTGTTCTTTTAGGGTCTGAATGACATCTGTCCAGGATCTTCTGGACTTTAGAGTGTGTGTTGAGATATCTGGTCTAACTGCTAGAATTAGAAGCCTTCATATGTTATTTGGCCTTTTCCCCTTACAGCTTTTACTATTCTTTCTTTGTTATATACGTTTAGTGTTTTGATTATTATGTGATGGGATGAATTTATTTTCCGGTCCAATATATTTGGTGTTCTGTATCTGTAGGTTTCTTGTAAGCTTATGGGCATCTCTTTCTTTAAGTTGGGGAAGTGTTCTTGTATGATTTTGTTGAAGTTTTTTCTGGTCCTTTGAGCTGGGAATTTTTGCACTCCTCTATTCCTCTTATTCTTAAATTTGGCCTTTTTTCCCTTCATTTTCTGGATGTTTTGAATTAGGAGATTTTTGTGATTTGTATCTTCTTTGACTATTGTGTCAATATCTTCTATGGTATCTTCTAAGCATGAGATTATCTCTTCTATCTCTTGTATTCTGGTGGTGATGCACAAATCTGTAACTCCTGACATCTTGCCTAGGTTTTCAATTTTCAGGTTTGCCTCCATTTGTTATCCTTTATTGGTTCTACTTCTACTTTTAGGTATTTGGCTGCTTTGTTCAATTCCTTTACCTGTTTGATTGTGTTTTTGTGTATTTCTTTAAGGAGTTTATTTTTTTCCTCTTTAAGGGCCTGTTTACCTGCGTTTTCCTGTATTTCTTTCAGTGAGCTATTCATATCTTCCTTAAAGGACTCTGTAATCTTCATGAGAAGGGATTTTAGGTCAGTATCATGCTTTTCATGTGTGTTAGGTATCCAAGGCTTGCTGTGGTTGTAGAACTGGGTTCTGATGGTGCCAAAGTATATTTGCTTCTGTTCCTTATGATCTTGTGCTTGCCTCTCACCACTTGTTATCTCAGGTGTTAACTGGTCTCAGTGTCTATTTCTGGAGCCTGCTTCTTCTACTCCTGGTTTGTAGCAGATTTCCTGGGAGACTTGTGGCCCTGGCTGCAGCAAATCACCTGGGAGACCTGTGGACTGTGGAATGTTGAAAGGAACAGACACACCATTATTTATTATGTTATTATAATTATTATAAAATTAATGTTTGTAGGTTCTCCTCCAACAACGATGGTTACACTAGAACTAACTTGATAGCTAGGTTTCCAGTATCAGGCATGGTTTCCTCTTCCTGAATATATTTTAAGTCCTGCTCTTTTTAGGGAGCTGTGGTTTACTACCAACAGATGTGTTCTACCACTACACCCTTACAGCTGTAATGCCATTGTTAATGGTTGTTGTAGTGGTCCATAGGCAGCATAGCTGGGCGGGACTCTTGTTACTTGCCTCCCTCTTTTGGAAGCATTTATAGCACCTTCTGGAACCATGAACGCTAGCCTTCAGAACAGTACCACACCGGACACTTATTTCTCTCTACATAATATAGTGTATCCTGTGCACTCTATCTCCTAATTTCGGGACAATAAAACTTCACTCTACATGTTGAATGATATCATTTAAACATGAAAGACTATTAATTAAAAAGGAAATCATTTTTCTCAAGAATACAAAAGAAAGGGCATAAAAAATCAGAAGATACATCAAAAGCTCTTACTCTGGTGTGACAGCCATGATTTGAATAAAATGAATTTCAAACTATTATGAAAAAACAGGAGGTCTTTTGAGGAGAACAAGCAAGCTACAGCTCACGCTGTACACCACCACTGAGTTTGTTGATTCAGAGCAGATTATAAATGCTGAACCATCAAAATATCCTTAGTATTTCCATGTATAATGTAAAATGAACATAAAAAGAAAACATATAAGAAAACTCATCCCAAATAATAAAAATTACCTCTAATAAAAAAGCTCCAAAAATAATTAATGAATTCATTAAGCAATCTAAGATTTCATGCCATAGTGAATTTAACAGCCTTAATGATAAAAGCACATTAAAATCTTTGAATTGCAAGTTTCAAATACAGAACAGAAATGAACATGTAATCTAATCACTATAAAAAGTGTTTTATGCTGTGATGCATATTAATAACAGAAGATATAAAATAAAAGTTTAAAAATATTTTGAAAGGGCTGCAGAGGTGAGTTAGCAGTTAAGATCACTGACTGCTCTTCAAGAGGTCTAAAGTTCAATTCTCAGCAACTACTCGATGATTCATAGCATCTGTAATGGGATCTGATACCCTCTTCTGCTGTGTCTGAAGATAGCAATCATGTACTCATATTAAATAAATAAATAAACAAATAAATCTTTAAAAGTATATCATGAAAACTAAATAATATAGTACCGCGAAGAGTAGCGTTTACATTTCAAATATAAGGAGATATTTATATAATAACTACTAATAAAAAAGAACAAATAATTTTTTGTAGATTTTGATCAAAGTAGAAAGTAGCAAAAAGAGGGAGTGTTACATTTGCTTGGAGAAATGGAAAGCTAAACACTTTATACATCAGAATTCAGAAATAGGGGGAGAAATGAGGGCTTAATGAATAAAAACACTGGTTGTTCTTTCAGAGGACTAGGTTTAATTCCCAGTACCCACAGAAAATAAAATTCTCTTTTCTCACCTCCAATTTCTCTAGCCATTCAAGTGGTGCACATACATGAATGCAGAAAACCACTCATGAACATAAATAAAATAATTTTAATAAAATTAATTTTTTCAATAGCAACCAGTCAATACTAAAAACATATACATATAAGTAAGATTATACAGATGAGCAGATTGTATTTATAAATATAATAGGTATATATATACCTATATTTATACTATATATATATATATATATATATATATATAGAGAGAGAGAGAGAGAGAGAGAGAGAACTGACTGCTCTGTGTATATATATGAATTTGAGAGTTCATTAATTTCATGAATTTGAGAGTGAGCAAGGCAGTAAAATGGAAGGGCTTTGAGGGTAGAAAGGGAAAGGAGAAAGAATGAAACAATTATAAAAAGTAATTTAAAATTAACAAATAGAATCTTTAAGCTATATCACTGAAGATGTATCCATATAACTTATAAGTGTGGTTTTTAATGTTTGACTCCAATCATTGAATAACAAATTAACAAATTGATGTTAGAAAAAAATCATAGTATTTAATAGTCTATGCAACCATTATATTATATTAAAGGTTGGGTATTTTATGGCTGAATAACACAAGGAAATAAATTATAAACTAAACATTATTTTAATCTAGCCAAATTCTTAAAGTATGCTCATAAAAAAAGCAAAAAATAATTTACCCCTTAAGAATTCTTGCAATGCCTTATATACCATCATACAGAATAAGTTACAGAATTGATTCAGGCCAAGCAAAGAATCAGCAAGCTGTTTAGGAAAGAATGAATTCCAAGCACTAAATGGATTTCATTGTTTATCTAAGCTTAAAATAAAAATGGTTAAACATAGAGGCAAAAACCAGTACAAATGATGCACCCCCTACCTCTCACCACATGTATCAATTGGGAGAGCTGTCCCTGCTTCTCATCAGCCATAGCACTTGGGAGATTGGACCCTGTGCCTGGGCTTTACAGTAGAGCTGTCTCTGGTAGGGTGACGTGAGTGGTCCATCTAGAGGCCATACATATTGAAGCTCTGGCCCTACCACCTATCTGCTGTGAGGTGGAATGGGCATGGAGGTGATGCCCTAACCCAACATTCCTCAGAACCTATGGTTGTTGGGATAGCTGGCCCCGAAATCATGAGAGCGGGAGAGCTGACCTTGTCTCTCACAAGCTGTAGCAATTCATAAAGAGGTCCACACATTGCTGAGGCAACACAGTAGAACCAGCCCACTTGGTGAAAGCATATGTGAGCCACCCCTGAGGGAATGAGAGCTGGAGAAATAACCCACTTAAATGGAGCAGTGCTTAAGAGATCACCCTCAAGGTACAGATAAGGGAGAGCTGGCAGGTTGACCAGCTCAGTTACCCCCCAAATCTGTATAGTCTGGGAATGGTTAGGACATGTGAAAGTGTCAGTCCTGCTAATCCAAAGTTGTAGAATTTCTATGACAACAACAAGATAACCAAGGATTCCTGGTACAGATCCAATACTGAAGGTGTAACAGAAACCAGAGACCTCAAATCAGACCAAAGACTTAGCAATGAACATTTGCAAGTGAAGATGTGTATACAGAAATGTATACTTTGAGACACACCACGACACACTACAGCTTCCATGACAAAATGACTTCTATGTTTTGGTGTGTGTGTGTGTGTGTGTGTTTCTTTTGTGGAGAAGTTGCAAGGGCAAAGGATACATATGAAGAGATGGGGAGATGGCTGGTACTCTGGTGTATGATGTGAAACACCCAAAAAATCTGTAAAACATTCAAAACAGAAAGATTTAAAGATAATAGAAGACATCTATATACTTTACACAAATATGTACCAAACTTAAGAGAACATAGATGAAATATCGTCGGGAAATATAATTTCATGGATGTATCACAATAGAAAGGTTACACAAGTAATTTCCGTGAAACAGACATATACATAGAAACTGGCACCCTGAAACTAAAGCATTAAGATAGTTATTTTAGAATTTATTCAACAAAATACAGCAATCCAAAAGATGTAATGGTACTTCTAGGGTGAGTTTAATTACAAGATAAATAAAATATTGTACAACTGTTCTACAGCTCAGAAAATGAAGAAATACTTTGTATTACACGTGAGTCCTAAACAGAAACACATAGCAGAAAAAACACAGAACAATTTTGCTTACTAATATTAGTACAAATTTTCTAAATAAAAGATTCATTAAGATTGTAGTACAAAACAAATAACATTATACATATGGCTCCAGTTGTTACTCTTGAGTGTCAGATTGGTTTCACAGAATATCTGGAAAATTGGTAAAAACACTCCTTTGGAAGTATCTGTGAGAGACTTTCAGACAAAATTAGACTATGATAGCTTTGGTTTGATCAATGGCTCAATCTACTGATAGATTCAAAAGGTGAATGGACAACTAGGAGGTGATATAAATGTTGAAGTGAGACATACTTGAAGAATTTGGGTCATTGGGGCTATACCTTTCAAGGACATATCCTATCACTGGCTGGCTCGCACTACTTCCTGTGTCATGCCCTTGTTCCATGATGTTTCTGCCCTACCATAGTATAAAGCAGTAGAGCCCGATAGCTACTAGCTTAAAGCTCTAAACCATGAACCAACATGAATACTTCATCTTTTTATCAGATATTTCAGACAACAACAAAACATCTATCCAGCACAATGACGATTTGAAATCTTTCTAATATGTGTGAAGTTAAAATGACATCTGTAAAATTAATTTCAATGATAACTATAAAAAGTATATTCATCTCCATAAATAAATTTAAAAACTTGTAGTAAATTTTGATAGTAACTTTGAGATATACATATGTGTGTATAAAATACGTATTTTATAACATTATGCACACATATATAATATATACATTACAATTTTTATATACATTTAAATACATTTAGTATGCATACATAATTACCACATACTTAGTCCCACGCCTTTCTATTACAGATGTAAGAATTGGATAAGGCAAATAGTAATATACATATATATATATATATATATATATATATATATATATACATAAATTTTTAAAAAGTAATTCAATACCAAGAAACTAGAGAAAAGGCAGTTTTGTTCCTTTATAATCTACGTGGAGAAACTATAAATCAAAAGCCAGATGTAATTAAATAGAATTTGGAAAAATAGTGTGCACATTATTCTTCACCAGTAAAATCAAACAGATGGCACAGATGTAAAAAACAAAATTGCAAAGCTGAAAATGCTATTATCCCCAATATTTAAAGAAAGCTTTTGAGGGAAAGTATCAAAATTAAACAAATATGAGTACAAAATTTACATCGAAATCAAATGCACACTAGTTAAACATAAAGTGATGTGTAACTTTACTTGTGATTTATACTGAGAATCCTCATTTATACTGAGAATCCATGTGTCACTGACTAAATAGAAAAATGTCAAAGGTTAAAAACGTTTTGTTGAAGATCATGGGAAACAAGCCCTCTTGTGAATTACTGTCATGGAAGAAAAATCGATTTAGTCCTGTGTTTACAATTTACCCTGACCACCGTATGTTTAAGGCTTTCACAGCTATATAAAAAGAGAATTTTAAAATTCCATATACCAGAAATAAAACAAATTTTTGTTCTACAAAAACAAATATAGGCTACTTACTATATAGCTCTAAATAAATATATGAAGAAAATATATTAGAACTTAAATGTGGTGATTCCAGGATATGCTATTAAAGGAAAATGAATGTATATACATTGTCTTTCTTTGGGCATTAAAATGATTATATAAATATTATATAACATAATAATGCATCAATAATATATATTATTTATGAAAATAGATAACTCCAATAATGACATTGACTAGGCAGGGAGCATATGACAGTATGGAAATGAAAAGAGCATTCTCTTCGCTCATTTCATGGAGAAATGTTAATTTTGGCCTAAGTTAATAAAAACACAAGGTTAACTTGAAAGCACTTTCATTGAATAAATGTGGGACAGTTTGAACAAGATGAGTAAGGGCTTACTGAAATAAAAGCTAATTCCATGTTTTTATTGAATAAAAGTAACAATGAAGAAATGGAAACACTCATCCCTAGGAAATACTAGCTGGTAAACATTAACAATTATGGAAATAAAAACCTAGAATTTGTAATTATTATAGTAAGAGTAATGAGAAATTGTTGCTACAATATTTGTGGATTTAGGCAGAAGTATCATTCTCAAAGCTCTAGTAAGATATAATACTTACATGGACATAGATGTTGCATTTATAAGTAAAGATTAATTAAAAAGACACATGTGCAGTGAGTAAATTAGACATCTTTGCCAATGACTGAGTCACATCTTAGTCAGCAGAATACAATGGAATCATAATATGACTACACAAAACACAAAATCTTGCTGAAGATGATGAGCTTGTGTCAATGAGTAAAATTTTAGAGTAACCCTTACCAAAGCCATTCTTCCAGAACAAGAATACTTGAGCCATGACTGTGGCCTGAGATGTTGCTAACCCCCAGAAAATGCTATGATCCCCCTTCTACAAGACAGTCGTGCTTGACTAACAAGACTTTAACAAACTGAAAAGAATCATGGAGCACAGTGTGTTGTTCCTACTATACTCAGTAGCTTTTAAATCTGCTATGGATCCTAGTGGAATAAATGAGGAATCTGACCAAGAACTATATGGTGAATAATTACAGTTTTTCAATGTTAAGCTATCAGAATGTAATGATGTTATGTAGTATTATAAGAAGGTATCCTTGGTTTTTGAAGGTTTATACTAAAATGTTCAAGAATGGCAAAAAAAAAAAAAAAAAAAAAAAAGCATGCCAAAAAGTTAATATTTAGCAATTGTGCTATTTATTAGAATTTTTGCTTTGAATTTTTCATAATTAAAAGAAAATAGAAAAAAAATGGTGCTCCAACTAGATAATGATACTATACTTGAGATTTAATTTCAGCAGTTTAGGATTTTTCTTTTTTAATATTCTAACCCAGAATTTCTAATGGTTAAATGCATTATAATTTTATTGTTTAAATTTAAAGTTTAACATCTATATTGACAAATTTAAATGTATCTCCTATTCTTCCAAGTAATAATTTTTTTAAATGCTGCCATTTTATTTTTTCATCAAACTACTAAAATATATTTTAAAATATACAATTCAGTGTTGACATTTCTTAAGTCATCAAAGTCATTTATAATAATTAAATGCCTCTTATATGTACATGATATCTTCTGAACCTATAAGTAATATGCATTCAACCAGTTTTTAAAATCTATTGGGAACAATAAACATGATAAAAGTAGAAGGAAATCTCTTACAAAGTCCTCCGTGAAAGGAAACTGTGACAGGTTCTTGATTACATGGAACCCTTCCAGCTCCAATGGAGAATAAGTGTAACTGTGGTTTCATAGAATGAATTGGAGAGTGTTTCTTGTTTCTATTTTGTGGAATAGTTTGAAGAGTATTGGTTTTAGGTCTTCTTTGAAGGTCTGATAGAATTCTGCACTAAAACCATCTTGTTCTGGGATTAGTTTTAATTGTTGGGAGACTTTTAATGACTGCTTTTATTTCTATAGGAGTTATGGGAATGTTTAGATGGTTTATCTGATTCTGATTTAACTTTAGTATTTAGTATTTGTGTTGAAAAGTGTCCATTTCATTCCAGATTTTCCAGTTGTGTTGAATATAGACTTTTGTAGTAGGATCTGATGATATTTTTTTTTAATTTCCCCAGTTTCTGTTGTTATATCTCCTTTTTCATTTCTGATTTTGTTAATTAAGATGCTGTCTTTGTGCCCTCTGGTTAGTCTGGCTAAGGGTTTATCTATCTTGTTGATTTTCTCAAAGAACCAGCTCCAAGTTTGATTGATTCTTTGTATAGTTCTTTTTGTTTCTGCTTGGATGATTTCAGCCCTGAGTTTGATTATTTCCTTCTTTTGGGTATATTTGATTCTTTATGCTCTAGAGCTTTCAGGTGTGCTGTTAAGCTAGTAGTGTGTGGTCTCCTGTTTTATTTTATTTTATTTTTTATTTTTGGAGGCATTCAGAGCTATCAGTTTTCCTCTTAGCACTGCTTTCATTGTATCCCAGAAGTTTGGGCATGTTGTGCCTGCATTTTCATTAAATTCTAGAAAGTCTTTAATTTCTTTATCTCTTCCTTAGCCAAGTTATCGTTGAGTACAGTGCTGTTCAGCTTCCATGTGTATGTGGGATTTCTGTTGTTTTTGTTGCTATTGAAGACCAGCCTTAGTCTGTGATGATCTGATAGGATGCATGGATACATCTTCCTGTATCTGTTAAGGCCCGTTTTGTGACTAACTATATGGTCAGTTGTGGAGATGGTACCATGAGATGCTGAGAAGAAAGTATATTCTTTTGTTTTAGGAGTAAATGTTCTATAGATATCTGTTAAATCCATTTGGTCCCTAACTTCTGTTAGCTTCAATGTGTCTTGGTTTAGTTTCTGTTTCCATGATCAGTCCATTGATGAGAGTGGGGTGTTGAAGTCTCTCACTATTATTGTGTGAGGTACAATGTGTGCTTTTTGCTTTAGTAGAATTTCTTTTATGAATGTGGGTGTCTTTGCATAGATGTTTAGAACTGAGAGTACTTCTTGGTAGATTTTTCCTTTTATGACTGTGCAGTGTCATTCCTTATCTCTTTTGAGAACTTTGGGTTGAAAGTTGATTTTGTTTGATATTAGAATGTTTACTCAAGCTTGTTTCATGGGACCATTTGCTTGGAAAATCGTTTTCCAGTCTTTTTTACTCTGAGGTAGTGTTTTTCTTTGACACTGAGGTGCATTTCCTGTATGCAAGAAAATTCTGTGTCCTGTTTATGTATCCAGTCTGATACTCTATGTCTTTCTATTGGGAATGAGTCTATTGATGCTACAAGATATTAAGGAATAGTGGTTGTTGCTTCTTGTTATTTTTATTTTACTTTTATGATTCTGTGACTATCTTCTTTTGGGTTTGTTGAAAGAAGAGTACTTTCTTGCTTTTTCTAGGGTGTAGTTTCACCCCTTTTGTTGTTTTCCGTCTTTTATCCTTTGTAAGGCTAGATTTCTGGAAAGATACAGTGTAAATTTGTTTTTATCATGGAATATCTTGTTTTTTCCATCTGTGGCAATTGAGAGTTTTGCTGGGATTTGTTAGGCTGGCATTTGTGTTTTCTGAGGGTCTGTATAAAATCTGCCCAGGAACTTCCAGTTTTCATAGTTTCTGGTGAGAAATCTGCTCTAATTATGATAGGTCTACCTTTATACGTTACTTGACCTTTTCCCCTTACTGCTTTTAATAATCTTTCTTTGTTTTGTGCATTTGATGCTTTGACTATTATGTGATGGGTAGAATTTCTTTTCTGGTCCAGTCTATTCGTAGTTCTGTAGGCTTCTTGTATTTTTATGGGTATCTCATTCTTTAGGTTAGGGAAGTTTTCTTCTACAATTTTATTGAAGATATTTACTGGCCCTTTAAGTTGGGAATCATCTGTCTCTTATATACCTATTATCCTTATATTTGGTTTTATCATTGCATCATGAATTTGCTGGATGTTTTGGGTTAAGAGCTTTTTGCATTTTTGCAAATTTTCTTTGACTGTTGTGTTTTCCATGGTATCTTCTGCACCTGAGATTCTCTCTTCTACCTCTTGTCTTCTATTGGTGGTGCTTGCATCTATGATTCCTGATCTCTTTCCTACATTTTCTATCTCCAGAGTTGTCTCCTTTTGTTATTTCTTTATTTTTATTTCTATTTTTAGATCCTGGAAGGTTTAGTTCAATTCCTTCACCAGTTTGGTTGTGTTTTCCTGTAATTCTTTAAGGTTTTTGATGTTTCCTCTTTAAGGGCTTCTACCTGTTTACTTGTGTTCTCCTCTGTTTCTTTAACAGAGTTATTTATTTCCTTCTTAAAGTCATCTATCATCATCATGAGATGGGATTTTAAATCAGAGTCTTGCTTTTCTGGTGTGGTGGGGTATCCAGGGCTTGCTGTTGTGGGACACCTGGATTCTGATGACGCCAAGTAGCGTCAAGGTTTCTGTTATGTCCTTGCCCTTGCCTCTCACCATCTGGTTATCTCTGGTGTTAGCTTTTCTTGCTGTCTCTGACTGTGGCTTCCCCCCCCCCCCTTAAGCCTGTGTTTCAGTACTCCTGGGAAACCAGTTCTCTCCTGGAGGAATTTGGGTATGGAGAATTGTGGCATAGGGTCAGCTCTAGGGTGCAGAGGGAAAACAGAATAATCCTTTCACTAGCTATTCCTTGGTTCTTGTGTCCTGATAGCTCAGGGAAGGTCCCTCTTGGGCCAGGAATTTGAGCAGAAGTTGTGGTCTTACCTGTGTTCACAGGTATGTTGGCACTCCTGGGAGTCCAGCTCTATCTGAACAGCATTCGGGTATGGAACTCTGTGGCCTAGGATCATCTCCCAGAGCAGAATGAAACTGGAAGTATCCTGACCCAGACTACTCCTTGATTCCTTTGTCCTGAGGTGTCTGGGCTGGTCCCTCTGAGCAGAAGTGGAGGTCACAGTTTGTCCCACAAAAATTTGATATAGAAGAGTAAAATGCCAACTAAAAACAAAAGCAATAAGTAGAATCAGGTCGAAATACCATCCATCCTAAAAGTGGAGTATGTAAGACACCAAGCAGTGTAGAGGAGCTGGGAAGCCTACCTGAGGAAGTGTCTGTTTACTCTTGCCTCTGCAGGATTCATACTTCCTTTGACATACACTGATAACCTCAGAAGAGTCAGTAAACAAAGGCACAAAGTTTACAAATGTCACATGGGGTTAGTTTTATCTTTATGTTTCATAATTTATTTTAACTCTGCCATGAAATAATCATTTTCCTAAGTAGCTTCTACTATTTATAAGAGTATGATCATGGACTTGATCTAAAACAACCCCTTTGAAATGTCTGATTCTTGCAGCCAAATGTTTTTATTTGACATAAAGACTTCCTTGTTTCTTACCCTAAAATTATTGATTTGCTCGCCAGTTTGGCCCCAATGTTTCCCTAAGTTACTCAACTAAATCATTAGAGTTACTTGTCTAGATAGATAATCAGCACATTGTGTAAGGCCTCAGTAAGTCACTTCTAGATAGTAAGTGAAAGACTTTACAGACAAATATTCGTTCATAGTTACCTGACTATAATGCCAGTGGCACCAGGAATAATCCAATCTCATATATATAGACAATGGTTTATTGATAGGCAGAGTTCTCAGCTCAATCCTAATGCCTGAAAGAATGAAGCAGCTATCAAATATTTTCCTTATAGTATCCCCTCATCTATAAGCTGGAAATATCAAAAAACTGTGAAAATATAAAAATTATTGTTAAAAAAGTAGAAAATGTCATTCTTCTTTAATCTAGGTAAGTTGGTCTCACATTTTTAATTAATTAACTAATTAATTAATTAATTAATTGTTTTTCTGATTCTGAGAACAAATATCTACATGGAGGCTGTTTGCATCTCAGGCAAGCAACTTAAAAATTCTACAACAGCAATAGCAGTGTTGAATAGTTTTATTATCTTCTCACTAATACAAATATGCTTACTATATGATTTCACTTACATTTCTCCTGTCATGACATTATAATTTTTAAAAATAAAGTCAGAAATATTTTAGTGAAAATAATTACTTTAAAACACTTGACGAAGTTTTAGATGACACTTCTACATTCTTGTGAAATGGTAAGTAGACAAGGCTGTCATGCTGAGGAAACACCTTGACCTCATGCAGTGGCTTCTTAGAAATCATCTTTCTTTTTGTGACCTCTCTGTCAGTATGCATACTCCTCCATTTTAGCCAGGAAGGGCTGAGTTAAACTAACTGTTTGTCAAGGTGGGTATTAGGCTTTGGTCCTGGGTCTGCAAGCCATCAAGAAAAGCACATTAGCATTGAGATATAACCCAACACTTTAAAATTGTATTTTGAAACTAAGTCTCACTCTGACTTATAGGCAGCCTTGAGCTTGCCAACCTCTACCTTCAGACCTCCTGTGTAGGTAGGCTTGGAGTCCTGCTCCACCAGGCCTGGTCAACACTGTTTTTCATAAAACAGATTCATAATCATTCAAATTCCTCACAGAATTTAGTATGCAATGTATATGTGTCCTCATAGCAGGAAATAATTGGAATGTTTAACAATCACATACTAGAAGAATAGTCTACAAATTAAACAATATTTTCTCCAAATATAAAGTTATCCATGTAGCTCTGATTGTGGTCAACATTCTTGACCACTTGGTCTAGCACTTCCAAACCCTAAAACTTTAGCACTTGCAGAAATCTGAGTCTCTTCCTTATATTTATATGAGATTCTATACTGCTTGCCACTGGTTTTTATTGACTTATAATGCCTTTCTAGGGAAATTGCTTCTACTTGCTACACCAAACATATTCTCTAACCTCTTAGTAATAGAAGTATCACACAATTGAATGAAGTCTACTCTATAGAGGAGAATAAAGAGGTTCTTACATTCCAGAAATACCTTAGCATTCTATTAAAGAATGAGAATCAACAGGAGAATGTCCCAGCAAGAATGAGAATCAACAGGAGAATGTCCCAGCAGAGAAAAGCTTTAAGGACCCACCCTCCTAATCTCAGCTCCCCTCCTGCTCTGCCCTCCCTCCATTGTCTGCCACCTTGTCTCCCATTTTTAGCAGATTGATCTATAGCAGAGCTCTTCTTGAAAGATCTCTCTTTTATACTAGAAAATAATTACTCATGCCCTTTTCTTATTGCTGAATGCACCTAAATACACATCGATTAAAATGCTTCTGCAGTTACCAGTTCTATTCTGCTTTAAAAATAGCTGTGTTAGAAAACAGCAATAATGGCAGAGGAAATCAATCTATATAAAAGAGCCAAAGTCAATCTTTGAAGTTGGCTTCTTTCCAAAGGACAATACACAACTCTATTTCAAATATCTAAGTTAAGGATCATGGCTTTATTAAGTAAATTAAACTTGGTCTAGGCACCAAATCTCCTTCATCTCCCTTTTCAGTGTTGCAATAATAGTCTGGTCATCATTGACAAGCCTAAGTATGAGTTTATTATTTCCTCAAGTTGTATTCTTCTTAATCATTATTAAGGACTGCCATGAATTTAATGTAGATGTTTGTTCATTGGTTTATATACAGAATAATTAAAGTTTACTTTGCTGCTCTGTTAAGGATTTTCTTTAATAAAGTTTGGTACAGCTTGGCAATGAGACTCTTTTCTCATCAATGGCTCTGCCATAACTCAAGTATCCCTATGGCATGAGCAATCCTCCTTTGTTAATAGGATTAAGGAATTTATCAAAGAGGATTCACACTGTGGCCAGCCTGCTTTTACTCTATCTTTACAACATGCAAATGCAGCCAGGGAGATGTGATCAGTAGGATCTTAGAACTCCCACCCTGGAGAACTGGAGAAAGATATGTTCCTGCTCGTTATGAATTTCTTATATTGTGTTACAGCAGCAAATAATAGACAGAAAGTCTACATATTATCATATGATAATCATGTGTCATATAAACTACATATTATCAGTGATCTCATGTTTTCCTCTTAAAAATTCTTATAAATAAAACCATGGGATTATGACTAACATATACACCTTAACCATTCTCATACACATGTCTCAAATCCAATTGTAAAATTAAAATAAAAATTCGAATTTATATATTTGCTTATTATTTTATTTTAAAATACCAAATATTCTAGACCCTTTTAGATATTCCGAAGTGACAAGGTAATATTTAAAATTGCTATGAGAAAGTGGCTTACTTATGTTCCTCTAAAGACAAGGCATGGCCAGCCAAAGACATTGTTTATTATAACAGCTATCATGTGCTTCTAAACATTATACACATATACACTCCTGAGAGCACACACACACACACACACACACACACACACACACACTCAAGCAAAATTTATCCATTATTACACTTTGTGAAGGACATTTACCATACAGTTGAGGAGGCAAATTCCTTAGTAGATTTGCATTTTCTCTTTCCTTGACACTTACTGTAATGATGTACACAATGTTATCCATTGAATGATCACTGAAGGGGTATTAAAGAAATGTTCATATGTAAGAAATTCCGAATAAATTTTACTGGGGCCTATAGGAAAGCATTTATAGGCTAGCATGAATCTAGAATATTTTTTGTTTGTTTGTTTGTATTTGGTAAGGGATGTTTTAAGCTATGACTTAAATGGGCAGGAAGAAACATGCCTAGGACTGTGGAAAAGAATTAAGAAATTCTATAAAAATATTTATAAAAAATAGGTGATATTCATGCCATAAAAAGGTCTCTTAGTTTTAGAAAATGCTTATCATAGCTATGAATAAGTATAAATTATAGATCAACATCCTTAACCTCAAATATAATTGAACTATAATAAAATCAGGAATAATTTGGGTAGGACATACATAATAGACTGAATAATCCATAAACTTCAAAAGTTTGAAATAACCTATCAACATCAAAGCTATTAGGAAACTTTATAACAAAAAGATTGATGAAAATATGATTTCAATTAACAACTATGGTTTGCTGAGAGAAATGCATGTAGAGATGTTTATCATCTTAAATTAAATGTCTAGTTTTTGTTATTTTACAGAAATTGTACATTGAAACCAAAATAAGAACAAAATGGCAACACACAAAAGGCTGAGAGACATCAAGTACTGCTGAGAAATGAGAAAAGACCCATGGACTCCTCTCTATTTTGTGAACTTGGTTTTCTCATGGTAAGCCTGAGGTACCCTCTACAAGCAAAGAGAATAGAATTCTTATAGGAGAAAAGCAGAGAGTAATAATGTATTCATATTTTATTTCCAGACAGCAGATATCTTTGACAAGGTGGTAAGTCTTGAAGGTCAGCCTGTTTATCCTACCCACTATCCTGTGGCTCGTCATCTTGCTTTATACATGAAATTCCAAGGCTGAAGTATCAAGTTTCAGGTTCACATAGATCCTTAAAAGAATTGCGTATTCTTCTACCTAGAACCTTGAATACACAGAACAATGCTTCACAACTAATAAGTGATTGCACAAAGGAAGCAGATGTATAAGTATGTCCATGTACATAGTCATACACCAGCCCAGTCAGGTGAGAGCCCCGTACCTCAACATGCTCTAATAGTGATGGCATCTGACTTAGCTCAGGTCATCCCAGCATATTCAACCACTGGAGAGTTGTCCCAGACCTCTGTCCACACTGTTCCCTCACACCCATGTTCTTCAAGGTGTTTGCCTCTGTACATGATCTCTGGGTCCGGAAAGAACATTCTGAATAAGTTTCCATTAAGAAATTAAGTCCTACACCTCATAAAACTAAAAGCCTTCATACAGCAAAGAAAACAGTCGTTTAAGAAGGTAGCCCTAAGAATAGGAGAAAATGTTTACTGCTTGAATATCTAATAGAAGAATAATAACCAAAATATACAAAGAACTAAAAATTAAAATCAAGAAAACAAATGAATACATTAATGATATAAGCATGCATTTCAACAGAAAGTTCCCCAAAAGAAAAAGTTAAAAACAACTAGAAAAATATCTTTAAAATAGTTTAGTATCCTTCACCAGAGGGTAAGGCAAGTTCAAATTACTTTGCGATTTCATCCTAGCCTAATCAAATTGGCTAAGATCAAAGAATCAACTTAAATGCTGGAGAGGATGTTGGTAAAAGGACACTCTCAGTCACAGTTAAGGAGATAACGAACTAGTGAAAGCATGAAGGAAAACAGTATGGAGATTCTAAAATTAGCTCTACCATATGGCCCAGCTATACCATCCCTTCACATATGTACAAAGGAATGATATCCTACTAAAGGACACCTAACTCAATCAGGTTTTTGATCCTACATTTCCAGTGTCCAGAAAATGGAACCAGCCCAGATGCCAATCAGCTGACAAATAGATAATGAAAATGAGGCACATGAGAGGGAACTCACATCTACAAGGAAAATGTCACATTGTCTTTCTTACTTGTGAATCCTAGATATGAATCCTTTGATTTGAATATAATATAAACTGCAGTAGTCACAGAGCCCAGAAGTAGAAAAGGACAGGAAGACCATGTAGAGCAAAGGTCCTAGAGAAGGAGAAATTAGGACAAAGGTACTATAAAGAAAGGGTATACATAAAAATTATATATAATATAAAATAATATAATATATCATGTATATAAATTATATAATCATATATATAATGCAAAAGAAGTCAGGATTCCCAGAGGGATTTTGGGGTGGGAAGAATTGTAGATGATAGAGGAAGGTATAGAAATTGTGTAAATACAGTATACTCATGGATGAAAATTAAAACCTAAGAATTTCAGCTAGGCATAGTGCTGCATACCTTTAACCCCAGCATTTGGAAGACATAGGCAGGCAGATATCTATGAGTTTGAGGCCTACCTGGACTTCATAGTAAGTTTCAGGAGAAGTAGAGCTGCATAGTGAGACCCTATCTCAAAGAGAAAAGGAAAGGAAAGGAAAGGAAAGGAAAGGAAAGGAAAGGAAAGGAAAGGAAAGGAAAGGAAAGGAAAGGAAAGGAAAGGAAA
>NC_034593.1:6876182-6891504 GCF_900095145.1 Mus pahari | reverse complement strand
GAAAAGAAAGGAAAAGAAAGGAAAAGAAAGGAAAAGAAGAAAGGAAAAAAAGAAAGGAAAAGAAAGGGAAAGAAAGGGAAAGAAAAGGAAAGAAAGGGAAAGAAAGGGAAAGAAAGGAAAAGAAAGGAAAAGAAAACACAGAAATAGAAAAGAAAAAAACAACAAAAATAATTTCATATTAATAATTTATGGACATTAGGTGAGGAACAAGCTGATGTCCCTCTTACCATGCATACACACACGCACACACACATATATGAAGGTGCACCTTTGCACAATATACCTGCTCCTGAACTCACACATGTGTACACAAAAAAATGTGCTTATAATTCCTCAAGGAAGTACTCAGGGTTGTAAATCTCCTTTTATCCCCATACCCTTCCCCCTCCCTGCTCCCCAACCCACCCACTCCCTTTTAAGCAAATGCATATCCCAGTGCATTTTCATTAACATGAGAATGCAGAAATAGCAAATGGTAGATCAAGACCTAGAAAGTTGTGGACATTAGCTCAGCTTTCTTCAAGGTAGTGAACACCAGTGATAAATGCTCCAGTGCCCCAGAGCACTGCCGAGGCAGTGAAGGGAGAGAGAATAATAATGATTAAAGGAGAATGGTTTGGGCAGTCCGCAGGACATTATGCAACCTTGGCAAATGCTCTGCTGCTGAGCTACATCTCCAACTTTAAAGGGAATCTGTTTTTGACAGCTTTCTAACATGCACTACCCTTCAGTTTCTCTACCTCCAAATGAATGTCTTAACAAGACCTTTAGACATTTTCTATGAACTTATGAAAATCTCTATAAATTTAATATTGTTTTATTCTAGTATATCTCTAAAACCAACTGATCTAGGGGTTGAGGTTGGCCCTAGTACATTAACAGCTTATTTTGAGACTGATCTTGTACATTTCCTCGTGCACTCTTATGCTGCCATTCTCTAGTCTGAAAAGAGGTGACCGAGAAGATTAAAGAGGTTAGGTGTGTGGATACCTAATTTCTTTTCCTCATGCTTTGGTTCCAAAAGGTCACTAGCCACCAAGTGTATGAAGAAAAGACAAGTGTATCAAAAAACACCATGGAACATCACATGGATCCCAGGACTGACAGCTCTTTCTGAAGTCATAAATTATACAAACCTTCCCATTGGCTACTGTGCTCCCGTGCTAGCTAACAAGCTGAGGGGAGGCAAGGAGGACTAATCTATGAAGAGACCAATGTACTGCCTGAGAAAAGGTTCATTTGAGCTAGCTTCTATCGACTTCTTAGTTCCTCTCACCATGAAGTCTAACCTAGCTTAAGCAGAAAGTAAATAAACTACATGTGGCTTTGCACAGTGAAACATGGTGTGAGTTAAGTTTTATGAGCCAGACATAATTATGATTAAACCTATGAAAAGATGCCATCCAATCCAAGATGTATGCTTTTAAAAGTAAACATTTGAAAATACTTTTTATCAAAACAATAACTTTCCAAAGAGTCATTTAAAGTACTAATCACCTGTCTGCAGAATTAACTTTCATTGCGTTTTCAGCCTGAGTTCTCAACAGTCTTTAAACAGCTTTAACTCATTACTGCCTCCATACGAAACAGAAAACAAGCTTACAAAAATATTAGGCAGACAAATAGCCTATTCTTGCTTCCAAACAGTAATTTTAATATAAAAAGAAATACTATTGATTTTGTTGGTGGTGTTTGGAGTTGTACTTTTTCATACTTTTATAGAGATTTTAGCAAACAATTTCTTATTATGAAAATTCAATAAAATTAAATATAAAAACATTTCTTTGGAGTGGAATTTCTGTGGTACATATTAGTGAAAACTATCCCTCCAAGATTTTTCCATATTGATAGCTTTTACTATTTTCTAAGTTTTGTAAGCTCATTAAATAGAAAACAGGGGCTAAATTTACTCCTCAGTGTAGACAAGAGGACTAGTGCTCATCACCTGCTCAAACCATGAAGAAGATGCACCTATAAATAGTATTATAATTTATGCCACCTATAAATTAGTATTTGTTTTAATGCCCATGTCCTCATTCTTAGAAATCCATAATGAAGCAAAGTATTTGCATTGTCTTGCAGTCCCACAGTGTCATTGGCTTATATACTCTTTTGTCTATTTAATTATTTTTGTCAGATGCATAACACCAACTGTATAGTGTGCCAGATCCATTCTCAATAACTAACTTTCCCTCTGAGTTCTTGCTTCCCAGAGGCATCCAAGACTTTCAACTCTGTGAGGGAGCATCCCATTAGAGGCAAAGGGGAGGGGCATGGGGTAGGAGAGTTCACACAGAGGGAAGACCAGGAAGGGGAACAACAATTGAAACGTAAATAAATAAAATAATTAATAAAAAATAATCTTGGGAAAAAAAAAAAGAAAGGAAAGGAAAATGGTTTAGGAAACAAACAGCCTCCTCAGTTGAAGTGAGAAGTGAAAAGCAATTAGACTGGGATCAAAAGCTATTTTCAACATTGAGAAAGGGCAGAGAGGTGTCTTGGTGTGGGCTTTTCCATATGTATGAAGCCACAAGGCGTCCTGCTTCCTTCCACAGACAGGACATGGCTTTTCAGTCTATGATTATATTCACATGTGACCTCCCACCTTTCTTCATGCAATCTATTATACTGTCATTTTACAAGAGCAAGCTTTCCTGTTTATCTTCCAAAACTCACTCCCAGGCACAGTGCTAGCACCTATAAGTTAGCATTTGTTTTATGGCCATGCCCTCATTCTTAGAAATCCATAATGGAGCAAAGTATTTGCATTGTTTTGCAGTCCCACAGTGGCCTTGACTTACATACCCTTTTGTCTATTTAATTACTTTTGTCAGCTTATAGTGAATGAAAGACATATTTAGGAACACTTTGACAGATACAATGATTGTTGTTATATAGCTAATCTCTTATTAACAAATGAAATAAAACAGTCTCTTACAAATCACCCACCATCACAAAAAATTGATTTATCCATGTATCAAAAGGTCATCATGACCTCTATCTAAATATTATAAATACATAGTAACCTTCAGTGACAAAGACCAACAGCCACATTTCTGGGTTAAAAACTTTAAGATGGGTGGGTGGCCCCATCCCTCGACTGGGGGTTCCGCCTATCTACAAGAGGTGGTCTCTACAGGTTCTATCTCCCCGTCTCTGCACATTTTGGCTAACATGAACAAAAAATGGAGCAGAGACGGAAGGAAGGGTCATCCCAGGACTGCCCACCTGGGGATCCGTCCTGTCTGCAGACACCAAGCCTGACACTGTTGCTGTTGCCAAGAGGCGCTTGATGACAGGAATCTGGTATGGCTGTTCCTTGGGAGGTTCTGCCAGCAACTGATCAAGGCAGATGTGGATGCTAGGAGCTAACCATAAGACTGAGCTCAGAAACCCCGGTGGGGGAGCTGGCAGAAGGAATGGAGGAGAAGAGGGGGATTACAACCCCATAGGAAGAAAAACATCAGCTGGCCTGATCACCCTGTGCTCAAAGGGACTGGACAACCAACCAAGGAGTGTACAGGCTCCAGATGCATATGTAGCAGAGAATGGTCTTGTCTGACATCAATAGGAGGGGAGGCCCTTGGTTCTGGGGAGGTTTGATGCCCTGGCATAGGGGGATGCTGGAGTGGTGGGGCAGGAGAGGGTGGATGGGTAGGGAAGCACCCTCATATAGGCAAAGGGGAGGGATGGGAGGGTGGAGAGGATGAATGTGGGATGGAGGCTTTGTGGAGGAGTAACCAGGAAGTGGGATATCATTTAAGATGTAAACGAATAGAATGATTAATAAAAAAGGAGGGAAGGAAAAAAAAAAAGACCTACAGCCACAATTGTACACAAAAAAACAAAAGCGGGTCTAGAAACAGACACATCATTTAATATCCTACTGATCAGAATCATAATGTAAGTTATTTGAAAATAAATGTAACATAAGAATATTTTCATCGATGGCCTAATAGGCCATCACTGGGAATAGAGGCCCCTTGGTCTTGCAAACTTTGTATGACCCAGCACAAGGGAAGGCCTGGGCCAAGTAGTGGGAGTGGGTGGGTAGGGGAGCAGGGGCGGGGGGGGGGGGTATAGGGAACTTTCGGGATAGCATTTGAAATGTAAATAAAGAAAATTTAAAAAAAAAAAAGAATATTTTCATCATGTGACTTTCAGGTTTATCATTAAAGCTAAACCAAATAAGATGAAGTGTGATATCACTGTGCTGGACACAAAATCCAGGAGCTTGTGTAAAATTATTTCACGAGCAGGGACATGGGTAGGATTATTAAATGAGAAAGAGAATCGCTTTCCTCAGTAGGGTACTTTAGTTGTTACACTGGGAATTTAATAGGTTAGTCGTAAATATTTTCCTGCCCTGATTCTCCATAAATGTCATGTCATAAATTAAGCTAAAAAACAGATCAGTTTTTGCTTCAGGAATTTAAAAATGAGCACAGAACATTCTGTTCTAATGATTCATTTTCATGTTTATCTAGTTACACTGCATATGAAGGAAAGAAAATATATTACTTATTCATATCAAAAGACATTACATTTAAATGAATTACTAATGTAGCAGTATTCTTTTATTGACGGGTGAAGAATTTGGTCCAATGGTAGAGGGCTTGCTAGTGTGTACAAGGTGCTGGGTGGCCCAGAACAAAAAGAAAAGTAATAATTATTAGTAGTGTCGTGCGTAACTACACCTAAGTCCACAGACTTAGTCACACATACATTCAAAGCCGTACCATGGGTTTCAGAAGTTTGAACATAGCTCAATATCTGCATGAAAATTATAAATTAGATAAGACTGAATGATTTATGTAACATACTTTTACCAAATAAATTTATTATATACTATAAAAGTGATTTGCAGTGTTTATGTGGAAATATTTGTAATAATTATGTTGAAAATGTCACAGAAATGTAAAATAATGTTTTATTGACTATCAAAGTTATAAAAATAAAGTGAATCTATTTCAGATAAAAATATTGATTTTGCCATGAATTGATCCTTTCAAATTTACCTGCGTATTTCCACGGCACAAGGCAAGACCATTCCTCGTGTCTCAATAGTTCTACAGATGGATATCTCCTTGTAGGCAGAACATTGTTTATACCTGCAGTTTTGCAGTCCCAACCTTTAGAGCAGGGGCTTTGCCTGCATATTATGGTGTTCACTATGTGTTTTCTGAATAAGCAGTATTCAAGGCCATTGAGTTTTGTGAGGAAAAAAAATGTAATTTTTTTCCTGGGTACACTAGTTACAAGGTTGCATTCATTTGACTGGATAGACTTAAATTAAGAGCACTTTAGACTTCTGAAATGAGGTTAACAATACTATTGTCATCGTCAGTGTCACTCTTCTGATGTGAATATGAAGTTTCCAAAAGGCTCAGTGGAAAGCTGGTAGAACTGTGGAATGGTATATGAAAGTGGGAGATTTTCTTGCCAGTTTGCATGAACACTTTTGGACTAATAATTTGATGGCTTTATGGTGAGATGGTGCCAACTAGGAGTCCCATCTTGCTTGAAGAATGTAGGTCCATTGGTTTTTGTTCCAGAGCAGTGATTCTTTCTCCAGCTACTTTTTGTTCTCCCTCTCGCCTCTTCTTCTTCCTCCCTTCCCTCCTCTCACTCTCCTCCCTCCCCTTCCGACCTAGCATTCACTCTCTTCCTCTCTCTCTATCTCCTGCATTTGTAAGGCTCTGGCAGGGTCTCTCAGGAGACAGTCATATCAGGCTCCTGTCAGCAAGCACTTCTTGGCATCCACAGTAGTGTCTGGGTTTGGTCATTGTATAAGGGATGAATCCCCAGGTGGGACAGTCCCTGGAGGGCCTTTCCTTCAGTCTCTGCTCTACACTTTGTCTCCATATTTGCTCTTGTGAATGTTTTGTTCTCCTTTTAAGAAGGACTGAAGCACCCACACTTTGTTCTCCCTTTTTCTTGAGCTTCATGTGGTCTGTGAATTGTATCTTGGTTATTTGGAGCTGTTGGGCTAATATCCACTTATCGGTGAGTGAATACCATGTGTATTCTTCTTCTATTGGGTTACCTCACTCAGGATGATATTTTTCTAGTTGTCATGAATGGCCATAAAACAGGGCAGAAACAAATTCTACAAAACTTGGCTGAAAAGGTTCTAATACTTTATTCATAAACAGTAAAAAGCAAATAAATGGTGAACCAGGCCCACACTCTTTCACATACACTCCTCACCAACCTTTCTGATCTGAGGGACTTGGCCTAGCTCTGAGCAAGGAACTGGTAATCTCCCTTGATGGTCCTTGCTTTCAGATCCTCTGAGCCACAGAGGTGCTGGCTTTCTTGTCTGAGCTGTGGGTGTCCACGTGAGCATCTGCTATTTTTTTCAAAAATTTTTATTAGATATTTTCTTCATTTACATTTCAAATACTATCCTGAAAGTCATCTATACCCTCCCCCCTACCATGTTCCACAACTCACCCACTCCCACTTCCTGGCCCTGGCATTCCCCTGTACTGGGTCATATAATCTTTGTAAGACCAAGGGCCTCTCCTCCCATTGATGGCCAACTAGGCCATCCTCTGTTACATATGCAGCTAGAGATACAAGCTCTGGGGGGTTACTGGTTAGTTTATATTGTTGTTCCACCTATAGGGTTGCAGACCCCTTTAGCTTCTTGAGTACTTTCCCTATCTATCCCATAAACAACCACTGACACTATTGCATATGCCAGCAAGATTTTGCTGACAGGACCCTGATATAGCTGTCTCTTGTGAGGCTATGCCAGTGCCTGGCAAATACAGAAGTGGATGCTCAAGTCATCTATAGGATGGAGCACAGGGGCCCCAATGAAGAAGCATCTGCTATTTCTTGTTACAATGTTGTTTGTCTCCCTGGGCCCTCGGGAGGTGAGTGATTTTGCCATGCCAGACCAAAGTTTTTAAGCTATGTTCAGCCAATTACAACTAGGGGGTTCCACGCATTATTTCATGCAATTTTTTTTTTCACTCACACGCACACATACACTCTCTATGGCCTGGTTTTCATAGTTATCTAGGGCATGGTCCTTGGTGTTGACCGTCTGAGGCTCAGGAGGTAGACATGAGCTTTTCTTTATCACTGATGCCCACTCTCCAAGGCTTGACTATCTGTGGAAGGGAGTGCAGCAAAGGAGGCTTCATGGCTGAGGCTGCTGGCAGCTTTTACAGCATCAGGAAAAAGACACTTTGAGGACATGGTTTGTTTGTTTGTTTTGGATTTTTTTTTTTGGTTTTGGTTTTTCGAGACAGGGTTTCTCTGTATAGCCCAGGCTGTACTGGAACTCACTCTGTAGATCAGGCTGTTTTGATTTGCATTTACCTGATAATTAAGGATATTAAACATTTTTAGGTACTTCTCAGCCATTCTGTATTCTTCAGTTGAAAATTCTTTGTTTAGCTCTGTACCCCATTTTTAATAGGGTTATTTGATAATCTGGAGCCATCTTCTTGAATTCTTTGTATCTATTGGATATTAGTCCTCTATTGGATGTAGAATTAGTAAATATCTTTTCCCAATCTGTTGGTTTTTCTTTTTGTCCTATTAACAGTGTCCTTTGCCTTACACAAGCTTTGCAATTTTATGAGGTTCCATTTTTTGATTCTTGATCTTAGAACATAAGCGATTATTGTTCTGTTCAGGAAATTTTCCCCTGTGGCCGTGTGTTCAAGGTTCTTCCCCACGTTCTCCTCTATAAGTTTCAGTGTATCTGGTTTTGTGTGGAGGTCTTTGATCCACTTGGAATAGAGCTTTGTAAAGGAGATGAGAAAGAGTCAATTTGCATTTTTCTACACACTGACTGCCAGTTGAACCAGCACCATTTGTTAAAAATGCTGTTTTTTTTCCACTGAATGGTTTTAGCTCCTTTGTCAAAGATCAAGTGACCATATATGTGAGAATTCATTTCTGGGTCTTCAGTTCTAATCCATTGATCTTCCTACCTGTCTCTGTACCAATACCATGCAGTTTTTTTGTTTGTTTGTTTGTTTGTTTTTTATCACTATTGCTCTTTAATACAGCTTGAGGTCAGGGAAGGTGACTCTCCCAGAAGTTCTTTTATTGTTGAGAATGTTTTTTGCTATCCTGGGGTTATGTGTGTGTGTGTGTGTGTGTGTGTGTGTGAGAGAGAGAGAGAGAGAGAGAGAGAGAGAGAGAGAGAGAGAGAGAGAGAGATTCCAAATGAATTTGCAAATTACTCTTTCTAACTCTATAAAGAAGAGTTAAAATTTTGATGGGAATTGCATTGAATCTCTACATTGCTTTTGGCAAGATGGCCATTTTTACTATATTAATCCTGCCAATCCATGAGCATGAGAGATCTTTCCATCTTCTGAGATGTTCAATTTCTTTCTTCAGAGACTTGAAGTTCTTGTCATACAGATCTTTCACTTCCTTAGATATAATCACACCAAGGTATTTTATATTTTTTGTGACTATTTTAAAGGGCACTGTTTCCCTACTTTCTTTCTCAGTCTCTTTACCTTTTAAGTAGAAGAAGACTAGTTAATTGTTTGACTTAATTTTATATCCAGCCACTTTGAAGTTCTCTGATAGAATTATTGAGGTCACTAAAGTATATCTATATCTACATCTACATCTACATCTACATCTACATCTATATCTATATAGATCTAAATTTTAAAAGAGTTAGTAAAGATCTTTATCACAGCAAGAGTTTCTCTCTAGGCATGGTACTACACACCTTTAATGTGAATATTTGCAAAGCTAAAGCAGAAGAATCCTGAGTTTATGTTAGTCTAGGCTACATAGTGAGACTGTCCTAAAAAACAAAAATATCAGAACCTATAAAAATACAAAAAAAATCCTGAAGTTCAACATCAACATTAAGTATCTTTATATTTCTTTAAATTATGGCACCTGCTTTATTATAATTTGTGTTTGTCAGCTGCCATGTTTTGAGAAAAGCTTACATACTGTAGCACAGTTTCTTCTATATGTCAGTAAATACCTAAAACACAAATAAATGCAGTCTTGATTGCATAACCATGGTAGCATTTTTACACTGAATAAAACTTAAAATAATCTTTTATTATTTAATGGTAGTCCATGCTCAAATCCTCTTTATGGTCAAAAAAGATAATTATACAACTGGATTATATAATTAAGAATCTAAAATTATATTCAATTCAACACATATGGTTGCCATAGCTCTCAAGTCTCATTAATCAAAACAGACTAGCCTGTTTTCTTTCCATAATTTTTCATGAAATTGATGTTAGAAAAACTGAACCAGTCACATCAGAAAATTTCTTTTGTTCTGAAATGTAACTTTACTTTTAAATGAGAGCTCAGAGATAAAATCATGTACTTTCAAGTTTAACTCATTTGTTAGAAAACAGACATACTTGTTGACTGGTCTGAAAGCTCCAAAACATCGCTTCCTCACAGCACTCTGAGATAATATGATAGATCAGTGTGTTCATTAGAGACACACAGAGAAATACGACATTGTAAATACAATATTTAGTTATAGAAAAAAATGTAAAAATGGCCGGTATGGAAGAAAAAAGAATCAAACTTTTCTCTATTCTTTCCACTATGAACAGCATTGAAGGGCAAACATTGGAAGGACACATTATTCTTCTAAACCACTGGTTCCCAGTATTAAGTCATAAGCTGTTCCTATGCAGGTAGGAGTGTTTTGTTCAAAAATCCCTTCATAATTACTCCTACCCCTTTATAATCTTCAAATTTTGAACAAAGCACAATTCTTTTAGACTGTATAGGTCTGTAATGATGGTTAGCCTGATATTTGAGAAATTTTTTAAATAAAGATGTGCAACAAAAAATATTTGATCCTCCTGATCCTATATTACATCCAACTTTCCATTTGGTCTGCATATTTTTATTAACATACATGCCACTGTGCTTGAATGATCATACATGCCAGATTATAAAATTTAATAGATAGATGTTTGTCATTGTATCAGCAGCATCAATATAGTGTAGCAACAAATCTAAAGAGTAGCTTGTAACATTAATTATAAGAGATGGTAAAATGTGATCTTTGGTCTGATAATCTCTTCCTCATTCACGTAAGAAATGAGACACTGTGTGTTTTCTATTGCATATACAAGTGTATCATTTATATAACACTCTTGCAGAGTATCTAATGGATTTTTTCAAAGTATCTAACTATATCCAAAGATAAAATAAAACCCATCTCAAATAAAAACAAGTATTAATGAATATATATTTAGCCTAAGTATATATGTCAGGTTATCTGTAACTCGATCTAATTCATTTTTTTATAAAAATACCTTTTTCTAGCATATGATTGATTTCTTCCATTTTTTGTCATCTTTTTCTGAGAAAATTTAGCAATTGCTCGTATGCCATGTGTCCTGTCTGTCTTAGGTTTGTTGTGCTCCCACCCCCATTACTCTGTCTAATATAAACTCACCTCCTCTACCTCTGTCTGTAGGGGCAGACAGAGTAGAGATTAAGGGTCTCCTTAGCTACTTAAAAACTTTAAGGCTTCCTTGGGCTACCTGAAACCTTGTCTCAAAAAAATACAAGCTTAAGTTTCTACTCTTATAACGAAATATAAAAGACTCTCTCTCATCAGGCTCTGGAGACTAAATAAAGCAATTAATGGAATATAGAGAGAATAGTATGTGGGTACTTCGTGAGTGCTCCAAAATATAGATCATCAGAGTAGCAGGAAATCTGATTCAAAATGGTTAAATGTGCATAAAAGACAGAAGGGAGGTTAAATAGTGTCAGACAGTGAAATGAGTGGGCCACAGCTGTGTTCAGTCTGCCAAAAAAAATGCTGTTAACTTAGAATAGAGGAATAGAATGGAAATGGAATTGTAAACATAGTGAAGGGATAAGTGGATTAGTGCATGAAGGATTTGGGGAAACATGAGTTTTATAAAATCATGAAGAAGAAATGTCATGATTTCTAATGTGTTTCAGATACAGGATGAAGTAGGAATAATTTTAAAGAGTGACCAGGAAGATGAGAAAACAGCAGTGTAAAAGGTCCTGGAATTAGCTCCATGCAAATAGATTTGTGTGTCCTTGATTCATGTAAGGATAAAGATCACATGGGTCACTGCAGATGTGGAAAGAGCATGTTGAAAAGCTCATCAGGAGGGAAGCTTTGTCTCTCATTAATCCACTTGGCCCACACTGGCCTTTAACATATCTCACTAGTTTCCTGTGTCTTTTCTTTGGAGAGTCTCACTTGCTGAACATCTCTTCTGCATCTTCATTACCTGAATGTAGATTCATATCTTTAGCAATCGATGTAGATGATGTCTTCTTCTGAAGCCTACTTTATAAGCAGCTAAGTTATAACAAACTTTATAAGTATTGTTTTCTTTTTGTTTTTAATTTCTCTTACTTTTCTGCTGTCCTTGAAGTTAAGTATGATCATGCAATAAAGTTATACTAAACAAACCATGTCTCATTTTCAAATCTGGCCTATAATAATGACTTTTACTCTTCTTGTTCAAACCATCTGTCTCATGTGCAATATGGTCAACTGTTGGACTCTGGGGCCCTAAGAGATATCTGAGATATGTAGTGGAAACGTTTGTCCCCACCATGTAGATTAAATGAGTAGAAATGCTTGAATGAGGAAAGCACAGAGCTGTATTAAACCTGTGTGTATTTTTTGGGAATTACTTCAAATTTTCATACCTTGATATACTACCAAATGTCTATTAACATTGAAGGTGCCCTTCTATGTTCACAAATCCATATAACACCTTTGTAAGTATATATTTTCCATACTGTATTCCAAGCTGATATCTACACCATTGTACCACAAGTTAAATGTCCTATTACAGGAAAATTTAGTCTCTGTAACCTTTTTAAAGTAGTAACTTCTAACACTCTTAGAATCAAAAATTAGATATCAGTGAACATTTTTAAAATAAAAAAGTAAATGAATGGTTCATTCCATTTATCTAAATACTCACTAATGATTTTGCTTATATGGAGTTAATGTTATAATATGAACTAATTAAGACCTATGTATTACAAATAGTTCAGTTCCTTAACCACTGAGTAATTCCTTATTGTAGTTGTTTTATTTGAATCCATCTGCTAATTTCCACAATCCCTTTTAGTTTTGAGAAATTAATTCTCTTTCAATACAGTTACTAAGTAAACATTCATTTTTAGATCTATAACTTTTATATAAAATATTTTCATTCAGCTGGGCATGGTGGTGCATGCCTTTAATCCCAGCACCCGAGAGGCAGAGGCAGGCAGATTTCTGAGTTCGAGGCCAGCCTGGTCTACTCACGTTCCAGGACAGCCAAGGCTACACAGAGAAACCCTGTCTTGGAAAACCAAACCAAACCAAAACAAAACAAAACAAAAACATTCATTTACTCCCTTTTTGCCTTCTACATTAATATATATTCCCTTTCCTTTTTCTATTCCAGCCAGAAATGTACCTTGTTTTCTATCTCGTAGATAAAGCTTACCTTCTGCTTCTAGATTTCGAAACTTATTTCAATACATTTTTTAAAATGTATATCTAATTCATTACACATAAATACTGGAAACCAAAAGTACATTCTATTTTCCTTTACTCCTGATGTTTTGCAGTTTTCCTGAACCAGTTTGGCATCTTAAAGTGCTATGAAATAATTAGAGAGATCACAGAAGGCTACCCCTCTCCTTGGCTGGGGAACAGAACATGTCAGTGTGCCATATGCTCCCCTTACACTTCAATGCAGTCTTCTAAAAACTCATCATTTCCAACTTCACCGTTTCTAAGCAACCACTCTAATATTTTCAGCCTCAAATTGGATGAGGGTCCCAGTGAAAGCATACAAAGAAAAAGAGTTCACGGAAATATCCCTAGGAAATATTGTGGTGTACTCAGATGCAAAGAAAGAAAAGGCATTTTTCCTCAGAGGATATGTGCTTGCAGAAGGCAGGTTCTTCCCACCACAGTTAGTGAGAGTTGTGTGGTAATTTAAAATCTTTAAACATCAGCAGTTTCCAAATGAGGTTTTAGCTAACAGTTTCTGTATGTGTTATAGTTCTGGGGATCACAACAAGGGTCCTGTGGGTGTTAGACTGCATTCTTCCACTTATCATATACATTTCTTATATTTATTGTTTAGGTTAATATTAGGATTATAAATGACTAAGTTTGGACGTAAATGCAAGCCTTGTCTGGCTGTTGAGTAATAGCTTTCAGATATCTCACACCATCAGCACTTAATGTTTCCTTATTCACTTTCTCACATAAGCAGCATTTTATAAGAGATACAAAATGCATGATTCCAGATAGAAAAGAGAAGATATGAAGATTACAGGGCTTAATTTGACACCATATTTATCCAATGAACAATCATACGATCTTCTGAAGAAAACAATGAGCAAGCTAGAGAGAGAATGTGGGATTGGTGCTTGGGAATCTGAACATGGGGTGAAGGCCATGATATCTAAAATGGGAATCCTGGTGTCTTGAGTCTTAATCTACCATATAGTCACTGACCCTTGTCAGATTATTTAAAGTCTGTCAGCTCTAAAGCGAATACTACAGGACGTATCTAAGTTACTATGACAAATAAATGAAGACATTCATCAAGTTCTAAACTACTGTTAAGGAATCACTACCATATTGTAAACATATTTTCCTTCTTAATTATCTTACTTTCTTAAGGAAAAATGATTTGAAAACATCCATTTTTCAGGAAATAAACAGCTTTCTGCCTCTCTGAAAGTGCTAGTGTGAAATTCTTCAGGCAGCAGAACTTGTGAGGGAATGTGTTAGCCACTACTCTCCACTATCCATCAAAGGTTTGTTTTCTGCTGCTATTTATTGTACTCTAATATATCAAAGGTCTTGGGCCTTTTTACCTCCTCTTCTCTCCCTCGGAGACTCTCAACCCTCAGTAGTAATCAAACCTATCAAGTAGATGAGTAATGAACTGAAATGTCACATCTCTGGCTAGAGTCTTTGCACAAAGCAGTGTTGCCTCCTTACCCTCTGCCAAAATCCTGCTCGTCTGCAGGCAGAGTCTGTCCCCAGAGCAGCACAGTGACACCTCTGGCATGAAGTGCTTTGCCTCTGGACATCTCTTCGTGTTTGCAACTGTTTATTAGGAGTGTTCGCCAATGAATGTTGACTTTTCTTTTATTATCACCCTGAAGCCAAGAATTTATCCACTTAGAAACAAGAGAATCCTTCCTGGGCTTTTACACAGATCATATTCAGTTTGTAGCTTTTCTTGGAGAATTTTATGATCTAGTGAGTATATCCTACAAGAAACTGATACGTTATATTTGAGTAGTATATCAAACTTTTCAATATCTTTTACATAAGTTGTATTTGATCCTATAAATTAGATTATAAATTAGACTAGACAGGAACTCTCATACCTCAACATAATGTTATTGAGATTTAAATGACTTACTGAAAGCTACATGGCATATAAGATCTAACTTAGAACTCCTCTGATGGTTCCATTTCTTATTTAAAATATTACCATGAATTTTCTTATTGAAACAGTATTTGATCAATAATAAACATAGATGCACTGTAACACACCCTTGTTTGGTCTGTAGTTTCTTCCAGTACTCTGATGTATGTTGTGATCTCAAGTAGTATGAAAAGAGTGTAGAAATCAATTGCAGCAGGCAAATGCTGATGTCATTTGTTTTCATAACAACCATGTATTGTGGAAAATATTGAGATAAGTAGCATGACTTTATATCTGTATGCTTGATCATTTAAAAATATGCTCTTGAGATTTTTACCAATCCTAAATCTGATAGGGGACTAATATCCAATATGTGCAAAAAGCTCAAGAAGCTGGATTCCAGAAATTCAAATAACCCCATTAAAAATGGGGTACAGAGCAAAACAAAGAATTCTCAACTGAGGAATACCAAATGGCTGAGAAACACCTGAAAAAAATGTTCAACATCCTTAATCATAAGGGAAATGCAAATCAAAACAAACTTGAGATTCCACCTCACACCAGTCAGAATGGCTAAGATCAAAAACTCAGGTGACACCAGATGCTGGCTAGGATGTGGAGAAAGAGGAACACTCCTCCATTGTTGGTGGGATTGCAAGCTTGTACAACCACTTTGGAAATCAGTCTGGTGGTTTCTAAGAAAATTGGACATAATACTACCAGAAGATCCAGCAATACCTCTCCTGGGCATATACCCAGAAGATGTGCCCACTGGTAATAAGGATACATGCTCCACTATGTTCATAGCATCCTTATTTATAATAGCCAGAAGCTGGAAAGAACCCAGATGTCCCTCAATAGAGGAATGGATACAGAAACTGTGGTACATT
>NC_034593.1:6874170-6875397 GCF_900095145.1 Mus pahari | reverse complement strand
GGCCATCATTGGGAAGAGAGGCCCCTTGGTCTTGTAAACTTTATATGCCCCAGTACAGGGGAATGCCAGGGCCAAGAAGTAGGAGTGGGTGGGTAAGGGAGCAGGGTGGGGGGAGGGTATAGGGAACTTTCGGGATAGCATTTGAAATGTAAATAAAGAAAATATCTAACAAAAAAAAGAAAAAAAAAAAAGACTTGCAACTGGAAAAAAATAATGCTCTTGAACCATTACTTCATTTTTAAACAATTATCACAATGTAGGGAAGCAGACAGAACAAGATGCTTGCCTGTGATGATGAATAGCAGTGATAAATTCAAATTCCATTTTATTAAATTTGTTTATATATTTAGTGTGTTGTGAGACTGTACTTTAATAGATGTGTTGTCACCACAGGACAGTTTGTAGAAATCAGTTTCACCTTCTACCAAGAAGGCTGCAAGCATTCAGCTCAGATCATGACTTGAAGTTGAGGTTTGTTTGTTGGTTGGTTTGTTTTGCTTGCTTGTTTGTTTTTTTAGCTAATGAGACATCTTACCAGCCCTCTTACTCCAGTTTTAGATGCTGAGACTGACTCTTATTATTGAACCTATATTTTCATGTGGTTAATTCCCTACGATGGTAATTTTACTGCCTAATTCTACATTAGTGTAAGCAATATTGTTTAAATCTGGCAATCTACTACACCAAGAAAATATGTCTCCTTTATGTAACCTAGAAATTTACATTTCAAATAGAACACACGGAACACTGAACAGACATCTAAATACAAATATATAGTTTTACATGTATAAAAATATGAATATATTTGTGTCAGCAGGGTGGTTCAGTGCATAAGGTTATCAATACTGATGGCCTGTTTTTGAGTCCCAGGAAAGACGTAATGGAGAGAGTCAAACCCTAGATGGTGTATTCCGACCTCCAAGCCCATTCTGCAAACACAAAGCCACAGAAGTGACTACACATTCACTGAATAAATAAATGTAAGTAAAGCAGTTAAAAAGAAACATTGGTGCAATTTACCAGTTGGTTCTGATTAGGGCTAGAGAATATTAATACACGTAATAGTGGATAGTTGAAAGTCTAATGCTTATGAATCTCTAAGAAAATTCATATGCTGGGTGTGGTGGCACACACCTTTAATCCTAGCACTTGGGAGGCAGAGGCAGGCGGATTTCTGAGTTCGAGGCCAGCCTGGTCTACAGAGTGAGATCCAGGACAGCCAGGGCT
>NC_034593.1:6859040-6874080 GCF_900095145.1 Mus pahari | reverse complement strand
ATGGGAGAGGTAGATTAAAAAAAAAAAAAAAAAAAAAAAAGAAAATAACTCATGTTACTAGTAAGTGATACTCTGCTTTTGAGGACAACTCAGGATGTCTAAGCAACATGGGAAGCATTTGAAGAGAAGATACTAGAATTTTATCTAAATAGAGAAGCTAGAATAGGAATAACAGAAAATCAAAGTAAGAAAAGAGTTCTGTAATTGATTCTTCCAAAAGTATGGAAGGCAACTGCATAATTATATACTTAAATAATTATAGAAAAGCAATTAAACCTATTCATTATTTACAATCAACATATCAGTTTTGCTTATTGATAAAGTTTAAATATTATTAACTATGCAATTTTAAATTGATAAAAATATTTGAAGTCTTGAAGTAAGAGAAATATGAAGAATTCACTCAAGAAAACTGCACATAAAAATTAAAAATAAGGAAGATTTAGACTTTGCCAAGATTATTCTTGTCTGTCTTGCTCTCTCTGCTCTGGATTATAAAAGCTGTACGGTAGGAGGCTGCAGTTCAGACACCAGGGCATCCTTGGCTTCATACAAGTCAGGCTGCCAGAACTTCTCAGCTCAAGTTTGCAAGTATGGACAAGAAAATTCTACCTCTACTCATACTGCAATCTGTTCTAGCAGGAAGAGTTGGAGAGAGCTTAGACCCCCTCATCCCTCACCAGCACACTGTAGACACATAGACTACCATGCTCAGAAAGATGAGCCAAGACAAATAAATGATCCTGCCCACACCCCAACACACACAAATGCCATCTATTAAGTGACCTAGAAATATCATTCCAGGAAAAACCAAGCTTCTGACCCCAAACCTTTTGCAGTGACACAGTGCTCTGGAGAGAAAGAAGAATGAGCTTTAAGGATATCTGGAAGTAGTGCAGTAGAGAGACTGTTGTGTAAAACTAAGGTATGTTTCTGTGAAGAGCAATTACAAAAATAGTTAATAACTGAAAAGAAAACAAAACTGTAGAAAATTCCAAATGTTTAATAGGGTTGAACCAAGAAACACCCAATGTGAGTCTTCCTGTAGACAGAGTCACTTCTCGCAATCCTAGAGGCTCTGGTCAGGGGTCAGAATTATACCAGGCACCCATGATGCTGCATGTCAGTCATAAAGGAAAGGAAGAGAGGCGAATAAGAAGCCTCCCTTTATATCCTGGATGTGTCTTAATGTGAAGTACCTCCGTTTTCTCATGTAAACCAAGCCTCCTAGGAGGTTTATCTTCTTAAACCATAACAAGACCAGACACAAACAGTATACATTCCTGCTTTTTACATTAAAAATATTTAATGAATTCACAGTTCCACTAATTGATCAAAACAAGACCTTTGTTAGGCAACTGTGGGAAGGTTTCTGCCCTTCACCTAGATGTGCAAACTTAACCAATGGCAGCAGCAGCCAGGATACATCTCAGTTTACTCCCCGTAAATCAGTGGACAGCATCATCATTCTTTGATCTATAATCCCATCTCTGGGTCTTTCTTTTACGGCCTTAAGTTCAGCTCTCCTAGCCTGAATTCTCTATATAGCGTGAAATAGCCTTTACATAATCCTAGACATGTGTACTCTGGCTGCTCATTATCACTAGTGCAATAATCTCTTCTTCCATTTTTAATAATTCTTTTTCCATTCTTCTTTAATTAGAGTATAACTACATCATTTTCTTCTCCCTCCCTTTCTTCCTATGCCGTTTACATTGCCTCCTTTCCCACCCACATCCCTGCTACCTCTCAAATTCACAGCCTCCTATTCTCTAACCATTGTTGCTATGTGTACATGTAAGCATCGCATATATAGGTACACTCTGATGAGCCCAGTCAGTATTGCCTGCATCTTTGTTTCTGTCCTCATTCACCGGGGAGACTACTTCTTCCTCTCTCAGCAGTTATAAATTGTCTATTGCTCTGCATCTAAAGTTTAGGGCCCCAAAAATCTCTCTTTATCTAAATCTGGTAGTCTTGTCTGTTTATTTTGTTGTCACTTGCTGTGATTAAACACAACTGAACAAATGCTGTGTATAAAACTATTTTAATATGATCTATACATAGTGTCTAAGAATCTAAAATTCAACATATAGAATAATTGTCATAAAGGTTTGTGAGGAAGTACATCTTAAGAAATAGCAAAAATGAAATATTCGAGCCACTGTCATAAGGCTAAAGCAGGAATATCTTAACAATCCTTACTAAAGAATAACAAGGTGATTCCAGTTTTAAAGGAAAACTTTAATAAATATGTAATTATTTCAAACCAAGGACTTCTCTCAGATTTAGAGATAAAATTGACAAAAATAAATGACAAAAAGAAAAAAACTTATTATGAACATCATAGACCAATGGTAGGGTAGAGGAGAGATTATGCAGAGGCTATTAAACCAAATCAGAAAAATAAACTAATGAGCCAAAACCAAAACAGCTTCTCCAGAAAGTCAATAGCCTGTATTTCTGTAGAATATACTCTAAGATGCTAGGGAATTGAGAAAACATCAGAGGAAAAGCAAGAAAACAGGAAAATATGACCCTCTTCTTGAGACAAAGATCAAGCGCTAGAAGCTGCCTTTGTGGGGCACACTGAGTGGACTAGGAAGCAATAATTCATAAAACACTTAGATACATAAGAATGAAAGGAAATACACTTAAAGAAAAGTTGAAAACACAGAGATCAGTGTCACCAAATAGAGAATAGCGATTAAGAAGAAAGATGCTAAGAGGAGGCCGAGGCTGAGCTGAAGCACGTATGTGAACTGGGAGACTGTCAGGACTAGGCAGTAGCTTTGAACCAAGGCAAGGACCAGTGCCAGGAGGGATTCACAGCAATGATGCAATGAAGAACAGACAGAAAGATTATTTCAGTCTCAAAGATATCTGGGACAGAGAAAACACACCAGCATATTTGCAAAGTGAATACTTTAAAGAGGTAGAAATAAATAAGGGCTAAAATTTTACAAATCTGATGTAAAACAACATGCATGCAAGAATTTCCAGGAACTTCAAGGAACCAGAATTTAAACACATTCATGGAGGAACGTGACAGCTCAACATGGAAAACTCTTAAAAGCAAGAAGACAGAAAGGGTACATAGTACATATTTGTAAAGGATAGTAAGTAAAATTAAAAGCTGATTTTTGTATGAATGGAAAAATCATTAAGTTTTGAATCCGCAGAAGAGAATCACAATCTAGAAAAATTTACATAATTTTGTAAGTTAACCCTCAAAGTAATAGATTTCATAATGGCATTTTTGAGGCTAGCTATCATTACACTTTGCTTTCATCCATTCCCAGAACATACTTCCTTCCCTTTATTTCCCCCACCTCACCCACAGCTGTTTTCTTATCAGAAACTATGACAGCACTGGGCAACTAATCCAAGTGTAAAAAAAAAAAAAAAAAATGGTTAACAGAGAATTTTACACCCAGATATCTTACAGTTCAAGACTGTATGTAAATTTATACTAGATGTACATACATATGCAAAAACAAAATATTTGTTAGTAGCAAGTTACAGAAAGGACTAGATGGACTAGATGAAGTTTCTCAGGTCAAAGGCAGTGAGAACTTGTAGTCATTCGAATCACTCTCACCAAATTTAAATAGTGTCAACAAGCACCTGAGTAGGCCTTTGCTGGCCTCCTGGAAGCTATAATGACAAGGCAGCTGTTATTGTCAGTCTCCGGGAAGTAGCACAGAACTGGCAAGCCTTTCACCTCCAACCAGTGTGAGCTCATCTTGGACTTCTTACGACTCTGTAAAATGAAAGCTCTTTATCAGCCACTAAGTTTACAGTAGCAACAGTCAACTATAGCAAGATATCTAGTTTGTAACCTGAACATTACTCACAGAGAAAAGCTGAGACTTGCGTTTCTGAAAGACTGATTTATGGAGAAGTGTGTCAAAGATTCAAAATCCCAATCTTGTGCAAACTCCTTGAAAAACTTACACGAGAGATGCTTCTGGGTCACTCGTTGAAGCCAATTTTATTCCTATATCAAGATCAGAGGGAGGTACCACCACAAAAAAAGTAACTAGAGGCCAATATCTTTCCTGAGTAAAAGTAAAACTATATGTAAATCTCAATATCATATAAATATGAGGGAACCAACAGAGATGGTGGCATATGACTTTAATCCTGGCTCTCAGGAACCAGGAGTGAGTGGATTGCTGTAAGTTCAAAGCCATCCTGGTTCACATAGCAAGTTCTAGGCCAGCTAAGCCTACATAGTGAGACCCTTTCTCAAAAGTAAGGAAAGATATAATCACCCTATGAGTCAGTGAGACTTCTTGGCAATTGTCATAGGAAAATCATTCATACTATTGTTAATAGGACTTTTGAAAACATAACTCTAAGTAGAGGGAAAAATGCACCTTTAGCATCCTATACCCTGTATCTCATGCCCAAGTAAAAAGTTGGAACAAAATTTAATGTCATACAGTGCTTGATTGTAAAAGACTCACATTTTCCCCAAGATCAGAAATAACGCATAGATGCTTCCTCTTGGCCCCTCTGTCAAACTCTGTACCTAAAGTTATGGCTAGATAGAATAAGTGAACATTGTAAAGAGAGGGGGCAGAGAATACAGGGATGTCTCATTTGTCTGGGCACTGAAAATTGCTAACCTTACCCAATAACAAGTTTACCAAATACTACCCAGCCATAGTTACATCAGGACAGCAATCACCATTTAATCAATTAATTTCTCTGTGACAAGTCAAACTCACTCTGCAAGGTGTTCTTTGCTGAATATCTTTAGGGGAATAACATCTCCTGTTTTTGAAAGTTATGGTATTTTACTTCTTTCAAGTTTAAAGATTTTATTAAGAGTACAGCATTCTTTCTCCCAGAACCAGTGCCCACAGTTTGTTTTACCTAACAGGAATGCCTGCAAAACAATAAACTAAAATAAACAAATACAACCCACATGGTAAAGTTTGAAAACTTAAATCCTTCTATTCATTCTGGTTGACATTTAATTTTATTAACAACTTTGAAATATTTTATGCAGCTCTATGTAAAGATACCTGCAGAAAGTATACATATTAATATTTGCATGTAAAATATATATGGCATAAAATGACTCTGAGATTCTATGTTACACCCATCAAAATGGCTAAGATCAAAAACTCAAGTAACAGCACATGATGGCAAAGATGTGGAGCAAGCCAAACACTCCTCTATTGTTGGCGGGAGTGCAAACTTGTAAGAATACTCTGGAAATCAAGCTGGAAGTTTCCTAAAAATTGAAGAGTTCTACCTCACAACTCAGCTACTGGGCATATACCTAAAAGATGTTCCATCTTACCACAAGAACACTTGCTCCACTATGCTCATGGCAGCCTTATTTGTAATAGCCAGAAACTGGAAACAACCCAGATGTCCCTCAACAAGAAAAAATGTGGATCATTTACACAATGGAATACTAGTCCGCTATTAAAAACAAGAACATCATGAATTTTGCAGGCAAATGGATGGAACTAGAAAAATATCCTGCGTGAAAAATATCAGGACCAATAAGGACATGCATAGTGTGTAGTCACTTATAAGTGAATATTAGCCATAAAGTACAGGATACCCATGTTACAATTGACACTATAACAAAGAGGGCCCAAGGGAGGATGCTTGAATTTCACACAGAAGAATAAATAAAATAGTCTGGTAGAAGGAATGTGGGATGGGGTCAGATCAGGTGTGGGAAAGCCAGGGAAGAAGAGAGCAGAGTGAATGGAAATCGGCAGCTGGTTGGCGGGGTTGGGGGGACAGTTCTAGGACATGCCAGAGACCTGGGACAGGAGAGTCTTTAAGAAGTCTATGAGGGGGACTCTCCTGAAACCCCTAACAGTGGGGGATATGGAGCCTGAAGTGGCCACCTCCTATAGTCAGGCAAGACTCCCAGTAGAGAGATAAGGACACCACCCCACCCACAAAATCTTCAACCCAAAATTTGTCCTGCCTACAAGAAGTGCAGAGACAAAGGTGAAGCAGAAACGGAGGGAATGGCCAACCAATAACTGCCCAATTTGTGTCCCATTCCATGGGTAAGAACAAATCCTGACTGTTGTGTTGGAATTGAAGCTTGAGTCCATACAGACCACACTGAGCCAAAGCAGTTCCACATGGCAGAGGTTTATTGTGGGGTAAGAGGGCAAAGGTGGTGGCGAAGAAGAGAGGAGAAAGAGAGAGAGAGGTCAGAGGGATCTGACTTTTATTTGGATAGTAACATAGCAAATCACAGGTAAAGGTACAAGGTGAGCCAAATGGATTCTGGAAATGTATGGAGGCTGCTATAGCCACAGATATGCACAGATAGGTATTTGTCACCTATGTTTGATGTCAGTGGATTCAGAGCTGATCTTGAGATACTGTTCTTGATATCATCATACTTCCCTTTTTCTTATCATATACAAAAGAATAAAGGGGGGGAAGCCAATAGTGAAAGGGAATGGGAGTGTTGTGTCTCTTAACCTACTTCCTGCTGTCTAGGGGCATCATCAATTTTGGGGTGTAGCTGACTTTCACCATCAGGGTCCACTTGGGAAATGTTTGCATCACGTTCCTCTGTGGACAGTGGCTGGTAATCCTGTAACAGGAACTGATTAATAATTTGGTTAGATTTTTTTTTTGTATTTGTCACTGAAGGAATGAAGAAAGAGGGTTAATGGGGTAGGGAGTGAATAGTAACACCAGGAAGATGACTAGGAGAGGTGTTACGAAAGGAGTATCCCCTTCCATACAGAGTTTTTGAAAATCCCAGACCTGGAGGTCTCACATTCCCTGAAATGCTGTATGCCTGATTGTAGCTCCTGGATCTTATTTCTCACTATCCCAGGTTGGTTGATGTAGAAACAGCATTCTTCTTGGAGGAACAGGCAAAGGCCACCTTCTTTAGCTGTCAGGACATCTAGCCCTCAACAGTTCTGAAGCACCATAGCTACCAAAGAATCAATCTTTTTCTGTATAGTAAGCACAGTTTTAGATATTTTTGAAAACTGCTTTCAAACTTGGAAGTAAACTTATTATATTGGGTCATGGAAATCATTACCCCTACAATCCCAGTACCAACAGGTATGGCTATTCCCACAGTGGTCAAGAGTGGCACAACCTGAACTGCCCTCTTATGTTGGTCAGCTATCATATCTACAACTGGGATTGGCAGGGGCTCGTTTCCCTGGATTACTCGTAGTTCAGGGAAAAGGAGGGTCAACATGAAAACTCCTGACCAGCTGGTGGGTAGATGATATATCTGAGTGCTACAAAGAATTGACGTGATTTGGACTGCAAGGCATTGTGGCAGAGATGATATATCAAGGGTTGTGGTTCTATTGGAGTCTAGAGAGATTAGTACTCCTACAGAACATGTCCCAGGGGTCTTAAAACAGTTTGCCATGCCAAAAAGAGGGATCGAGGAAAGGTATGGAGTCATGGCGACATCTGAGTCAGGGCAGCAGACAAAGGGTGAGGTAAGGTTACAGAGCAGTATCACCAGAGAGGCTGAAAGTGGCAATTGTGAATTAGTTCCAGGGGGTACATGTAGCCAGCAATCTTTAAAGTGACTAGGTCTGGTGACATTAAGGAGTTGGTGTGCCGAGGTCAAGGTCTGAAGCAAAAAGCAAAATGACAAGTTAATGACATTTATGAGAGGGGATGTCAAAGAGGTAATGACCTCAGAGGAATGTTTAATTACTTCCAATACTTTTCTGATATCTAGAGGTTGGGCAATTGAAACATGTTTTCTCTGAATATAGATAGTACTTACTGCGGACATGGGTTGATTTTTACAGTAGAGCTTACCAACAACTAATGTCTCCAACCTGGCATCCCAAGGGTCTTCTATGTAGAAAAAGAGTGTCTTGTGTTGATAGAAGAATTGATTGGTCCATGATCCTAGCATATATATCTGACAAGACCAATATGAGCACCCCCACTTTCATTTGGCCATTTTTTACAATAATCTTTTGTCTGATCAAAGAGAAAGCAAGTACAGAGATCATAAGATTTAGAAGGCATAACAGATACAGGAATGAAAGCAATTTAGATAATTTCCTGTCATCTGGCTATGGAGTAATTTCTTGGCCCTATTTGGAAAGATTGTTATCTGTGGGGGTTTCTTGAACCTCAAATCTCCAGATATAAGGGCTACTCTGGATGGAAACAAATGGCAGGTGGATGATGACAAACCCATGTCTAATCCAATGAGGTTGAGCTCAGCTGCCAGAGTGAAGTCTCATTTTCTAGGATTGGTGAAAAGGTGTGTGGTCTCGACATCTTCCAAAGCTCAACAGAGCATAGTCCTGTTAGGGTCGATGTGTATGAAGAAGAGTCATTTTTAGGTGGAAGGATGAAAGGTTTGAGGTGAGACAGGTGGACCCAATGAGAGAGTCCCTCAAGCTTAGTAGCTATAGGAGCCACAAGAATTACCTTAAAAGGACCCTGCCATTTGGGAGAGAGGGGTGAGATTTAATGGTCTGAAGAGGATAGATGGACTTGGTCTCCAATGTTGATAGACAGTGGACAGGAGACAGTGTGAGGCCATGGTATATGGTGGGCAACAAAGTTCCACAGGAGAAAACAGACGTGGCAAAGTAATGGGGTGAGTAGATAGTCTGGGAGGGGAGAGCATTTAGGTGAAAGACCAGGAGTCAGGACTGGATGTCCATACATGAGTTCAAAGAGTGAGAAGAGGAGAGGTTGCTTGGGGAGAGCCCATAGCCTGAAAAGAGCTAGAGGTAGTTTTACCCAATCAAGGTGAAGTTCCTATAACAGGTTAGCAAGAGTAGTTTTTAAAGAGTGGTTGGTTCTTTCTACCTTACCTGAAGATTGAGGGTGATAGGGAATATGATAATGCCAGGGGATGTCTAGGACCTTAGATAGAATTAGAGGAATTTGGGGAGTAAATTCAGCACCTTTGCTTCACTAGAGGGAGACTGGAACACCAAATTGGGGGATGATCTCTCAGAAGAGGAGATCAAAGACTATCTGAGCCCTTTTGTTAGTTGTGGCAAATGCCTGAGAAGGTGTATACCAAGACCAGGAGGTACTTGGCATGTCTGACAGTGCACATGTGGGTAAAGTCAAGTTACCAGTCAGTTCCAGAAAAGGAACCTCTAGCCTGATGGGTAAGAGAAGGGGTGCTATGATGCCTTGAGTTGGAGTCTGATATCTGACATATTTTTACCAGAAGCAGTGATATATTTTAAGAAACTTAAATCCTCAGGCGTAGGCTATAGGCTGGGGCCTTAAGGAAAGCCTGTTGGAGCCTTTGAAAGGGCTTGGTAACAGGTTTGAGAAGAGGTTCATGGGTGTGGCCTAATGCCACTTCATATAAGGGGCAAGAAAGGGAGGAAATGGAAGGAACTCAGGAACTTAAAAAAAAAAACTAGCCATTCCTAGGAATGATAACAATCTCTTTCTTTATAGAAGGAACAGTTAGAGACTGAATCAGATTTTTTCTAAGGTAATACCCTTGTAGGTTGGGGTAATTGTTAGTCCCAGATAGGTGGCCTGAGGAGTGGACAGTTGGACTTTAGAAGGTGAGAGCCTGTAGCCTTGATGGGAAAGGAAATTTGGAAGACCATAGGTATCAGCTTGGCTAATATCTAGAGAGGGGCTACAGAGAACATCATCTATGAAAAGCACAGTCTTAGATTTAGGGAGAGATAAAGAGAATAAGTCAGAAGCCAAGCCTTGCCTAAATAGGTGTGGGCTGTCCAGAAATCCCTGAGGTAGAACAGCCTAGGTAAGTAGGGTAGAAAATTGGGTGTCAGGGTCTGTCCAGGTAAAGGAAAATGTGTTCTGTGACTGGGAGTCTTAGAAGAATAGAGGAAAAAATGCATCCTTGAGATCTGGGACTGAGAAAATGGAAGTCCCTGGGGGGATAGTGGAAAGAAGTGTGTGGAAAGAAGATAGTAGAAAGAAGGGTTAGCCACAACAGGATGAAGGGGAACCACTGCAGAGTCAACACACCTGAGGTCTTGAACCAGTCAATAGATAGGTACCATTTGTTTTCTTAACTGCTAGTATAGGAGGGTTGAAGGGGGAAGAGGTGGGGAGAAGGAGATTTTTCCTTAAGAGGTCTGAAATGATAGGCTTAAGTCCCCTGAAGCTCTGGAGAGAGAGGGGATATTGAGCTTGGGTGATGTACCTGGTAGTGTCCAGTAACTGGATGACAACAGGAGAATGATGTTTAGCAACAGAGTTCTGGCATCCCAAACTCAGGTGTCCACCTGAGAAGCTGGTAAAGGAAACAACATGTTAGTGTAAGTATGTGTTCACTGGCTAGAAGAAGGAGCACAGGAACTGCTGGCAAGCTTGGGTTTAGGCGAATGGTTGGAGCAAAGGAAATAGAGGCTCCCAACTTAGCTAAAAGATCCCTTCCCAATAAGGGGGCAGGACATGTTGGCACTACCAAAAAGGAATGGGTGAATGGCACACCCCTAAAAATGCAAGTAAATGGTGGGATCTGGTGAGGAAGGTAAAGTTGTCCTCCTACCCTGACAATAGGAAAACAGGAAGAGGTAGCGAGTCCCCAAAACTCTGTCAGGACGGAGTATGTGGCCCCAGTGTCCAAGAGGAAGGAGATGGGCCACTGCCATACAATGATGACTACCTGGAGCTCCCTGCTAGTAATGGCTGTGGTTGGGTGGAGGTACCTTGGGCCTCTTCAGTGATCCACAGTCAAGCCTGGATTGGCTGGAGGGTTACCTGGGAGTGATGTGCCTTTGTGCTTCACTACATGAGGGCAATCGACAGTCCAATGTCCCTTTTAATGACTCATAGGACATGACTCCCTTGGCTTGCAGAGGGTAGGGCAAGCCTTTGCGCAGTGATCTTTTTGACCACATCTATAGCAGGGACCTGGTGGTCTCTGAGTCCTAGAAGACCAGGATCCCAGGGCAGTGCCTGGGGATGGTTAGGTAGCCTTTGTCAGCATGTGCTACTTTTGTTTTGGGGCTTTCTCATCTCTCTCTCTCATGGTACATCTTTAAGGATCTCTCTCTCATGGTACATCTTTAAATCCAGCAACAAGATGTACTGTGGAATTAGTGGCCCCTTCTCCAACCACCTAAGTTTACCTTTTATGTTGGGGTAACTCTGGGAAAATAAGTAGGTCATCAGAAGTTGTTTATATTCTTGGTTTTCAGGGCTCAGATTAGTGTATATCTGTGGGGCATTGGGCTATACACAGATAGTCTGGTCTCCAGTCCAGTTGAGGTGTGGAACCCCGGGACCCAGTGGTGATAATTCACCTACATGGGAGGGAAGGAGTTCCCTAATGTCTCCTGGAACCCTGGCTCCTGTTGAAGTTACCGGCCCCTCAGCCCCCACAAGAGAAGCATGGTTAGTAGTCATGTAGACAAGGTCCCAAGCTTCTGACTTTCAGGCTAAACTCCTCCCCAGTTACCTAGCAACAGTAAAGATATCAGTCCACCATAAGAAGGGTTGCTTGGCATCACCTCACACTCTCCTCTCTCTCTCCTCTCACTCTCTTTTTCCTCACTCTCTCTTTCTTACTCTCTAGCTTTTCTTCTCTCTCTCCTTTCCCCCTTCTCTCCTCTTGGCCATGGCTGGTCTCTCTCTGTCTACCTTCTCTCTTCCCCCCCTGCTCTAAAACCATCGACTGCCTTTGTTCATTGAGCCCTGCTGTGCTTGGCCTTTGGGCTAGGCTTTCCTCTACTGAGCCCTTTCTAATCTCCCATCAGGAGGCCTTCCTGTGCTCCAGTCAAGACCTGGACTAAGGACTCTCACCTGCCTGGGAACCTCTCTCCCTCTGCCCTCTCTCCCATAACCCCTGGGCACAGGGTGTCACCCTGGGGGCCCCTGGTTTTGGGGGCTGCCCCTTCTCCACCCCACTTTGAGTGGGGTCAGTGGCTTAGATGCCCACCCAGGGCCTAGTGGAAAGCATCTGGCAGCCCTCCTGTGTCTGCCTGCACAGAGCACAGGAGGAACCCTGGCTGGACATGGGCTGTCGTCCTTTCCCCCCTTTTCCCCCTGCCCCCCATTAGTTCCCACATATAGCAATGAAACCTTTGTGAGGTGTTCAAAAATTGAGATGGGTTTTCCTGTTTGTCCTGCAAAACCTCTTAGAGTTTTACAAACTTTACTGGCTTTAAGGCTGCCTTCAGAGGTTGACCAGGAGGCAGGTTATAAATCAATCTCTGCCTAAATTACCACCTGAGGAATTATAATTTCCTTGAGGATCCTGGACAGGTACTGCCTCAGATTTAATTGGATATTTTCCATATGTTTGATGAATTTCATCTGCACGCATTCTTGCCTGTTCCCCCAACTAAACTGTATTTGTTTGGAAGTAAATTATTAGAAAGGATACTATGTACATCATGGAAAGTCAAACTCTAAGACTGACTAATGTACTAGAACTCTTAAATAAAGAGGGGGGTTGAGGTATAGGAACCCAGTCTGCTTTCTATTTGATAAAGTTCACTCAGCTAGAAAGGAACATGTACATGTTGAAGCTGAACAACTATGTATTCAATGATAACTTGTTCAGGGAAGAAATGCATAAATTAAAACCTTTTTAGAATTAAATGAAAATGAAGGCACAGCATATACAAACTTATGGGACCCAATGAAAGCAGTGCTAAGAGGAAAACTCTTAACTCTGAGTGCCTACATAAAGAAATTGGAGAGAGCATACACTAGCAACTTGACAGCACACCTGAAAGCTCTAGAACAAAAAGAAGTAAATGCACCCATGAGGAGTGGATGGCAGGAAATAATAAAACTCAGGGCTGAAATCAATCAACTAGAAACAAATAGAACTGTACAAAAAATCAACAAAACTAGGAGCTGATTCTTTGAGAAAATCAACAAGATAGATAAACCATTAACCAGACTAACCAGAGAACACAGAGACAGTAGTCAAATTAGCAAAATCGGGGATTAAAAGGGAGACATAACAACAGAAACTGAAGAAATTAAAAAAAAAAAAAAATCAGACCCTACAAAAAAGTCTATACCCTCATCTATTGGCAGGATTAATATAGTAAAACTGGCAGAAAGCAATATACAGACTCAATGCAATTCCCTTCAAATTCCCAACTCAGTTTTTCATACAGTTAAAAAGAGCAACTCTCAAATTCATTTAGAATAACAAAACACAGAATAGTGAAAACTATCCTCAACAATAAAAGAACTTCTGTGAGAATTACCACCCCTGACCTCAGGCTATACTATAGAGCAANAGTGATAAAAACTGCATGGTACTGGTACAGAGACAGCCAAGTAGATCAATGGAATAGAATAGAAGGCCCAGAAATGAATCCAGACACCTATGGTCACTTGATCTTTGACAAGGAAGCTAAAACCATCCAGTGGAATAATGGTGCTGGTTCAACTGGTGGTCTGCATGTAGAAAAATGCAAATTGATCCATTCTTATCTCCTTCTATGAAGCTCAATTCCAAGTGGATCCAGCTCCTCCAAATAAAACCAGATATGCTGAATCTAATAGAAGAGAAAAGTGGGGAAGAGCTTCAAATACTTAGGCACAGGGGAAGATTTCCTGAACAGAACACCAGCGACTTATGCTTTAAGATCAACAATTGACTAATGGGACTTCTTAAAATTGAAAAGCTGTAAGGCAAAGAACACTGTCAATAGGACAAAACAGCAACCCACAGATTGAGAAATGATTTTTACCAACCCTACATCCGATAGGGGGCTAATATCCAAAATATACAGAGAACTCAAGAAGGTAGACTCTATTGAATCAAATAATCCTATTAAAAATGGAGTAAAGAGCAAAATGGATAATTCTCAACTGAGAAATCTCAAATGGCCAAGAAGCACTTGAAGACATGTTCAATATCCTTAGTCATCAGGGGATGCCAATCAAAACGACCCTGAGATTCCACCTCACACCAATCAGAATGGCTAATATCAAAAACACAAGTCACAACAGATGCTGGAGAGGATGTGGAGAAAGAGGAACACGCCTCCATTGCTGGTGGGACTGCAAGCTGGTACAACCACTCTGGAAATCAGAGTGATATTGCTGAATCCTCAGGTGTTACTAAGTCCAGTTTTCTGAGGAACCTCCAGAGAGAAGAAAAAGAACAAGATCAAAAATCAGAAGAACAAGAACAAGACTTCTAGCAATTATTGTGAGCTTTTCTTGGTCTGTTATTAATAGCTTTGAAAACTTTTTATGCAAACTAGGAAAATCTTATATTTTTTGTGGTTGAGTTTTCCTCTAGGTGAGGCCTTTCTTTTCAGTTTTCTCTAGTGCACTCTTATAAAGATCTGTCTGTAAATTTAAAACATGGTCCCTTCAAGACTTCCATTTCTTCATACTATTTTTTACTCCTAAATTTTCACTTCCAATTCTATGATGTACTTGCTTTTAATTAATATATATTGCAAATTTTGCTTTTCACATTAATTTGATCCTACTTAAATTTTGAAATAGTGTCAAACAGATGATCTGAATTTCCTTTAAATGTATCTTAACACAAGTTTGCTGGTATCTTTTTTTCCCCAGCAGCCTATACAGTACTGCAATCCAATCCTGAACTGGCTGGTTTTATATCAATTTAACACAATCTAGAGTCATTTGAGAAAAGAGAGCTCCTATCAAGAAGACCCTCCACTCCAATTGAGCTGTTTGCAAGCCTGTTGGGCACTTTTTTCTTATTGATGTTGGTGGGCCAAGCTCACTACAGACAGTGCTACTCCTGAGCAGGTAGTCCTGTGGTATATATAAAAACATGCTGAACCATCCACAGGGAGCAAACCAGGAAGAAGCACTTTCAGGACCTCTGCTTCAGTGTGTGCCTCCACGTTCCTGTCCTTCTTTATTTCCTACTCTGATTTCTCTCAGTGATGAATTGTTACCTGAAAGTTTAGGATGACAGAAATGTTTCCCTCTTCACATTGCTTTTGATTATGGTCTTTATCACAGCAATAACTAAGACATAACCCAGAACAACATTCAAAATCCATGTATTAAAACATCATAAAGTTCTCTCTCTCTCTCTCTCTCTCTCTCTCTCTCTCTCTCTCTCTCTCTC